>NC_056731.1:303130888-303333388 GCF_019279795.1 Protopterus annectens
AATAGTTTCAATGAAGTAATTGTTAAAGGCATTAGCTATTTGCAGAGGATTACTACTTGGAATAGAGCAGGGGGAAGGAGTTGTGGCATGTCCCGGTTTGAGAAGTTTATTAATGCCAGACCAGAATTTTTTAGGATTATTGGAGTGTGAATGTTGCAGGTGGGAGTAGTAGTTTTTTTTGTCTGAGATTATATCCTTTTGACAGCATTTCTTAGTTGCTTAAAGTATAGATGATCAACAGAGCTTTTAGAGGTTCTCCATCTTGCCCATATTTTATTTCGAAGAAACATTTTTTCTTTGGTCTGTTTTGTGAGCCATGGGGCTATTTTTGTCCTGATTCTAGAGGAGCGGAAAGGAGCGTGGTTATTTAGAATATGAAGGAAAGTAGAATTGAAGTAAGAGATTGCTTCATCTAGATTAAGTAGTTTCAGAGATGACCAGTTACATGCATTTAGTTCATTAATAAAGTTCTCAGCATGGAAATGTTTTTTAGAACGATAGGTGACAAAATTGTCCTTTTCTGGGATATATTTCTTTTGTTTAGTGATAAAGGTTAGCATGTGATCACTAATGTCGTCTGGGAGAGATCCTACCTTATAGGTATCTGGGTGACTATTTATAAGGATCCAGTCAAGAGTAGATTCTTTGCTATTTGGTTTGTGGATTCTAGTGGGGAAGTTTATTATTTGATTGAAACCAAATAGATTAATATGGGTGTTAGGGGTGGGGGAATTACATAAGGTCCAGTCTATATTAAAATCGCCTAGGACAATTGTTTCTTGTGGTAATTGGGTAGAAAGGCTATTGAGAATGTTTTCTAGGGTGCTAATATTACTTCCTGGAGGGATGTAAGAGCAGACAATATAGATTGCTTTAGAGCTATTCAATTGGAGTTTGATAGTAAGGGTCTCAGCATTGGTATTTGAGGGAAGTGATACATCATATAGTGAAACCAGAAGATCAGATTTGAACAAGATAGCTACACATACACCTTTTTTTGATGTACGGTCATATCTTAGTATATTATATCCAGGAGGGGTTATTTCTAGGTCATGAGTGGAAGGTTTTAGCCAAGTTTCTGTAAGGCAAAGGATATCAAATGGATAAACCTGAAGGAGAGCATGCAGTTGACTAATTTTGTTGTTAATGCTATGAATCTTAAGATGTGCTATACTGAGAGAGTTCTGAATTATGAAAGAAGAGGTAGCATTATTAAATGATGGATTCTGTAGATTGGTATTTGGTAAGGGTGGACCAGGATTGGGATGAATATCTCCACCTGTTAAAATGTTTATGGTTTGACTGGATGAAATCTTTAAGTATTTATAGTACTTGGGTGGGGATAGCTTATTGGGGAGGTAAGAAACATGGGTGTTCCTATGGAACTTGGGAAGCAAATAGGCTGAGGTAGAGGTAATGTTACTATGAGAAAGGCTGAGGGGATCTGTGATGGGGAGTATATATATATATATATATATATATATATATATATATATATATAAAGAATCTGAAAAGCATTAAGATATGTTAAGAAACAAACACAAATTTCAAAATATAAGCTGTTCCTGCTGAGTCAGAATTAAAATGCACAAAGTAAAGATCAAAATAATTTCAACTGAGTGCTTTCATTCTTTACTAACTAGGAACTTCATCAGAATATGTAACACTGCGTCCTTTACTCTTTTATATAAGAACATTGAATCACATGATATAGATATATGGAAACATAATCCTCAGAAAGTGCGCAAAAAATACAGCCGAGTGCATGGATACCACCACATATGTATGTAATCTATATCTATCTATCTATATATATATATATATATATATATATGTGTGTGTGTGTGTGTGTGTGTGTGTGTGTGTGTGTGTATATATATATATATATATATATATGTGTGTGTGTGTGTGTGTGTGTGTGTGTGTGTGTGTGTGTGTGTATATATATATATATATATATATATATATATATGTGTGTGTGTGTGTGTGTGTGTGTGTGTGTGTATATATATATATATATATATATATATATATATATGTGTGTGTGTGTGTGTGTGTGTGTGTGTGTGTATGTATATATATATATATATATATATATGTGTGTGTGTGTGTGTGTGTGTGTGTGTGTGTGTGTATATATATATATATATATATATATATATATATATATATATATATATATATATATGTGTGTGTGTGTGTGTGTGTGTATATATATATATATATATATATATATATATATATACATATACGTGTGTGTGTGTGTGTATTTACATACTTAAATTCAAGTTAAAAATCCATTTTTATTACTAGTTGATGGAGCAACACCTTCTGGCTTTATCAATGTTATGAGCAAATAGCAGACTCATGGGTTTAAATAAACAGACCCACTAATGTGATTAATGGCTGATTAGTATTACTCAGCAATAATAATAATAAACTAAAACATGCATACATTATTTCTTGACACATTAATCTATTATGCAGCAAACTTAAATGTTTTACAACACATTCAGCAATATATTCTCTTTCTAAATAACAGTATTGTTATGAACAAAGTTGCTGACCTGTGTCTCTCCTGGCATAATACTGGCTTCATACCAAAAGTGACTCAATAGCATTACCTTATGGCCAAGAAATATATTACACCTATTTTGCTGTTAAAAAATGTACATACAATGAAAATGCAAAACTGCACTTCAAGAGCTCTGAAATATACAATCCATTGTTTTTCCTTTCTGTTCAAAATAGAGTGCCTTTGTTTCAGTACACAATTACCCATGATGTTATCACTACCCACTAATGAAACATAGTTGAAGGATTTTAATTTAATGATTACACATGACACTTCTTCTTTAACAATGACTATCTCTCATATGTAATGCAAATAGTTGTTTGAAAAACAAAACAAGTCTATCCTGTATAAAATGCCCCCTATCCACAAACTGCTAAATAAACCATCCAGTTAGTATTGCAAGCAATAAAATGTCTACTTTCATATGTTTTTGCAGCATCAATACAGGGAAAAATATATTACAAATTCTAGGTCAAAGTATACATTTGCCACAAGGGCAACAACTCTTTGGTGGATTCTGGACAGGTTCAGCCTATGAACTTTTATGTGCTTATAATGAGAAAAATATTTCCCCAAAGTTCGACCTCTAGAATAGCTGACCTGAACTCTGTCAGAAACAGTTTTGAAAAAAAAAATGTCTTTGCCCTAGATTTTTTCTTGCTGCATGACAAGCACACTCTTACCACTATAGCTTCTCTTCAGAAAACCTGTCATCAAAATTTTCACCTCACTTTCAGAATCTTGTTTAATTACATAAATTCATTGAATCTTAAAAAATGAAATTTGAAAAATATTCTTAAGTAAATATCTAAGGTGATAACTATACATAGCAAAAAGTGAATTTCTGGAAAATGATTTCTTATATACTGAAATTTTAACTGAAATTTTAACTCCACAATTTCCTTCCTTAGTAGAAAAACCTCTAAACAATGATGGACTGTCTATCAAAAGTGACAGTAAACAGAATGTTAAACTCATTATTGTTCAAAATGTCCACAAACCTTGTAATGGCGAGGATACCACTTTTCCACACTAATCAAGGGAATGATGCCAGACCTCCATGTGTAGTGAAAATGATTCACTGACTTTACATAAATGCATAATGTCTCCAAATAACCCCAAAAATACCAATATAAATGTGTGCAAAATTTGCACCCATTACTGTTCTACCAGTCTAAAGGTAACACTCACTTATGAAATAAAAAACAATCTTTGTTAATTACTTTTCCAGCAGTATAAGTAAAAAATAAATCAACAGAATGCAAATCTGAAATGCCAAACAAACTTAGTATTTCTCAATTCAACTATCAGAATAAGTAAAATATCATTAAATTTAACAGAATACTATTTAAACAATACTAAACAGCTCATATAACCTTGCATGTGATATAGAAGTGTATAATGCTGGGACATTGAGAAGTAATATGACATATGCAGAATCTCTTATTATATTATTTATGGTGTCGGGAAACTCAGTGGAATATATTAGTTGAGCCAGAAGGTAAGCTAGTAAAGGCTTTAAATAGTATTCCAAAAATGCTGACAAAGTTCAGTCAGATAACCTGCACCAGATACTATAGGTCTACCCAGGGGTATGGGATTTCCTTGTTCATGTTTGGTTGTATGTAAAATCTTAGTGAATGTGATTTCTTTACTGTAAATTGCATCTTAATTTCACTGGATATTATATCCCTTTCCATAATAACACTAAGAATATTATCTATTTTTTCTTGAAAGAAATATTGTCCAAAACTAACATTTTTTTACAGCTAATGCTTTCCAAAGCCTTTTTTTCTGATTGGGATAACTTATGAATGTAGGTTTTAATAATATTAGCTTTATTTTTATTTAGTTTTTCCATAGCTTTTTCCTCAAATAATCTTACTGTGGGGTGGTGGGGTGTTCAAAATTTATGTTTTAAAAAGGAATTATATGTCATTATTACTAGCTTTCCTAGGAAGCATATGAAACCAATATGTTTGTATTCAGTCTCCTAACAAAAACTTTTAAATCCCAAATTGTTTGGAAGTGAGATACAAAAAATGTTGGTGAAAAAGGCAGTCCTCCATTTAACAAAGAAATAATCTCATCTGATAAAATAACTTAATCAGTTATATTAATGCAAATGCTGTTCTCCTTCAACATCACCTGAAACATTTTAACAGTTTTTCATTTATTTCTGTGCTTCTGCCTGCCCCTTTTTGTAGACTTGCCTAAGGTGACAGAATTAGGAGCCATGTTATAAGTAGAAGGCATGTTAGTGACAAATTGATGAATCTGTCATGCCCATACTGGATAACTAGAAGTTGAGATTTTTTTAATAGAATCTTGGAGAAGACTCTTACTGTTGCCCATTATAATGTCTCTGGTCAGATGTCTTGCATGCAAAATGCACAGCCCACTTCTGCTTTTACAAAGTAAAAGGGCTATTATAGTTTCTCATGTCCCTTTTAAACTTGCTTGACTTCATAGTTTGCAACTTAGACACCAGAACCTTGATATCATTGCTATATTTAACACTCAACTCAGCAAAATCAGGTTCAACAAACTAATCTATCAATTTATACACTGCATTGTTGAAAGATTTTATTTCAGTCTCAAAGAATTCTTACAAGCTGCACCATTTTTTCAGAAAAGGATCATAATCCAGACCCATAACCAGTTCCACATAAACAAGTAAACCTATAGGCTTCAGTCTTTTATTAGAGTAAGCCTTTGGGAATTTCAAATGCCATACTGTTCATCTAAGCTTCTTTGTTTCATCTGTTAACATGAAAAATGTTCATGAACTTTAATTTCTTTAGCTAAAATGAAAGTTGAACTAGGCCCTGCATGTGGGTCTAAACCTGTCAGTAACATCCATTTTCTGAAGCCAGTCCACATTATTTACCTCTTTTATAAGACCTGTAACAAATGCTTACTGGTCTGAAGACATGTTGGAATGGTTCCAGAACCAATATAAGTCCAAACAATAAATAAATCACCAAAAAAAAAGTTCACCACAAATGGCAAAATATTATTCCACATGAAATGGGGTGGCCTAATGGTTAAGGTGTTTTTTTACAAACAACACACAAGGTACAGTGTGAAAATCTCACAGGGGATAAAGGGGGGCTTAAATGGCTCGCATAAGTTAGTTTAGCCTAGTACTAACCTATGAGCCTATGAGCCTATGAGCCTAAATGTACAAACCGACAAACAGCTGCACAGATGGCAAACATCACAAACACACTCCTATTAGCCAACACCACTCTCAAATTCAAGTTACAAATCCGCTGTTATTACTGATTCATGCAGCATCCCCATAGAGTCAGGTTTTGCCTATCAGTGTAATGAGCAAACAATAGACTCAGGGGTCTAAATAAACAAACCCAATCACATGACTGATGACTCATTAGTGTTACTCAGCAATAAGAATAAAAACTAAAACAAGTGTAACATTTTCTTAACAGTAATATCCAGCAGACTTATTAAATGTTCTTAACACTTCAGCAACATATTCTCATTCTCACTATTAGCATGTTATAAACAAAGTTGCTGACCTGTGTCTTTCATGGCATTAACAAAAATGTCACACTGAAATGTACTCAATGATACCACCTAGTGACCAAACAATTTACTACATACGTTATATTGTTAAAAAATGTAAATACAATCTTCTTTCTTTTGGCTTTTCCCGGTTAGGGGTCGCCATGGTGTCGAGTTGCCAGCCCGGCGCCCAACCTTCTACAGAAGGCACACACATGCATACACTCACACCTAGGGTCAATTTAGAGTGTCCAATCGACCTACAGCATGTCTTTGGGGTGTGGGAGGAAACTGGAGTACCCGGAGGAAACCCACACAACCACAGGGAGGACATGCAGACTCCGCACAGAAGGCACCCCAGCCGAGGATCAAACCAGAGAACCTCTTGCTGTGAGGTGACAACGCTAATCGCTGCACCACCGTGGCTGCCCTATGAAAATGCAAAACTGCACTTAAAATCAAAATGCAATTATATAAAAAAATACATTAAAAAGTTAGTTAATTAAGAAATTCTCTTATTTCAATAGTAGAATACTATGACAAGTTGGAACACTGCTGTAACAATTTCTAACTATTAGTTAACCTAGAAATTTTAATTTAAACATGGATGAAACAGAGCACCCAAATATACAATCCATTATCTTTCATTTTTGTACAAAATAGAGTGCCTTTTTCTCCAGTGTATCCTTTCCAAAAAAGGAGAAAAATAGCTGAAAGGTAATTAATGGAATGCTTATAGAGGACATTTCTTTTGTTTTCAGTGAATATGTTATACATAGTGAAATATACTGAAACATTAGGATGTTTGTCCTGCATAAAATATTCCATATCTACTTACTGGTAAATAAATCATCCAGGCAATATTGTAAGTAATATGGTGCCTAATTTCATAAGTATACATTTGTGCAGTATTAATAGAGGGGGAAAATGTCTACCAATTCTAAAACAACATTTGCAGATGCCCCATGGGCAACAACCGTTGGGGTGATTCTGCACAGAATCAGTCTGGCAATAAACATCATCATCATCATCTCTACCCCCTTTTTTCCCCATTTTCTACATGGTGTTGGGTATCATATCAACTATCTCAGTCTCTCTCAATTCAGTGTTACTCTCCTTCCTTCCACAACAGTCATGCCTGACTTTCACAGGTCTTCACTCTCACAATGCAGCCACCTCTTTGCTGGATGTCCTCGTTTGCTCTTGTCTTCTTTCCTTCTGTCCAAAATCTTCTTTGCCAGATTATCTTCTGCTTTCCTGCACATGTGCCTGAACCACTATCTTTTTGACCTTCCCTGCAACTCTGCTCTGATGTCTTAATTTCTTCTTCGGTCCCACAGCATGCACTGTACGACCTGTCTCAGGGTCTTCTTCTCCCTTACCTCTAGCTTCTTCAATTGATCAATCTTCACTGCTAAGGTTGCTATACCAAATTGTAGTACTGGTCACACCACTGATTTGTACACCTACATTTTAGCTACTTTGGCATTCTTCTGTCATACATTACTCTTGACATCCTGTGCCAGTTAGCTGCAGCCCCTCTGATTCTAGCTTTATATCTTCCTTTTCCTCAACTGCTATTTAATGCTGTTTACCTGTTCTACTATTGTCTCTTTTATCCCAGTTCTCAGATTCTTCTGATTTTCTCATTTGCTGCCATTACAAATGTCTTACCTTGACTCATTTCATCCTGTGTGCTTTCAGTTTGGAATTCCATTCTCCTATCCTTTGCTGAAGTTCTTGCTCAGAGTCTGTCTGTAATGTCACATCATCTGCATAAAGCAACTTTGCTGATCTGTCCCCTCCGACCCGTTTACTAGTACAGTCCATCACCAGTATGAACACTCTTAGACTCAGAGCTGAAACCTGATGCACACCCACTTCCACAATGAATCCCTCTATGAGACCAAACATCGTTATTACATGAGTAATTGGGTCCTTGTACATAGTCTGCACTAATTCTAAATGTTTATGGGACTCCAGCAGTCTATCTATAAACATTTGGATCTTATAATGAGAAAACTTTAAGGTTCGACCTCTATGATAGCTGACCTGAACTCTGTCCAAAAGATTGTTTTGAAAAAAAAAAAGTGTTTTTGATAAGTAAATGCCAATGTTTCACCAAAGCCTCATGTATTTAACTACTGTTTGTACTGTAAGTAGTGACAAATCTTAGAATATCATCGCTAGATTCAGTCCTATTGTAGCCATATTCCAAAAGATGTACCCTAGATTTTCCCTCGCTTCTTGACAAGCACCATTCACATCCTTACCACTATAGCCTCTATTTAGAAAACCTCTTATCAACATCTATCTTGCTTAATGATACAAACGCAAGCCTTATAAAATTGAGATTTATGGATATTCATAATATATGGGGTGACAATTATGGACACCTAAAAGTAGATTTCTTGTATATGGTTTCCTAGCCTGGTTCACAGTAGTGCGAGTATTGTGATTTACTGACACTTCTGTCTTTTCTTTAGCTGCTCATATGCTGAGTTTTTTAATTGATTTCGCTAAACATTGCCTGATATAATTTGCACTTATAAGTACCTGCAGCCTGTTACATCTGCTGTTATCCCTGCTTGTACTTGATACAATCTGCTACCTTTCCTTTCAAGACACTTTGTTACATAGCCTCTGTTTCACTCTGCTGTTTCCTCCTATTGATACATAGCAACTGACTTCCTTGACATTGTTTTACAACTAGCTGTAATAATAAAAAGGTGGAGTGTCTTGAGTTTATCATGAAGTGTCTTACATTTTGGCTGGTTAAGCATAATGATGCATTTGAACTTCTTCATGCCCAACTCGCTATCAGTAAAGTCTCTTACCACATTATAGCCAGTTATAGAACTCCTTCTGTGACCCAGGATAACCACAACACTTACTTATAAGAACTGGAGTCACTCAGCATTAAATCCAATACAATTTTCCTGGGTGACTTTAACTATCCAACTATAGAAACCTAAACCACCACTAGCAAGCAAGCAAAGAGATTCCTGGACTGTGTAAATTCAAATACTCTGGAGCAGCTAGTAAGAGTACCACTAGGGACAAAAGCATCCTGAACCTTATCCTTACTAATATGGGTGAGTTGTGCTCCACCCCTGGTGTATCATCTTCACTCATCAGCTTAGACCATAAAACTGTTTCCCTTGAAATAAAATTGAAACCTGATATCCCAGCAGCCTCTAGAATCTTTAGACACTTCTCCAAGACAAAATTCCTACTTATAAATGATACTTTAGCAAGTTTCAACCCCCCTCAAACTCATTAAAATCCATTGAATATATAGAAATGTATACCACTAACTTGTGCCAGCATGTCCACAGGTGCATAGAGATAACCGTATCCTGCAGGAATAAGCATAGTTGTTGTTGTTGTGTCTTTTGGCTTTTCCCGGTTAAGGGTCGCCACAGCGGAACTCCGGTCCGCTAATGATTGGCAGTAGATTTTTACGTGCCGAGTTGCCAGCCCTGATGCATAACCTTCATCGAAGGTACACCCATTCACGCATGTCTCCACACAGAAGACGCTCTAGCTGAGAATCAAACAGGACAATGTCTTACTGTTAGGCGACAATGCTTCCGCAGCACCATAAACATAGTGCTAACCACAAAAATGAACCTCCATGCTGGAACCACAACATAAACAGGTTTTATAACAAAAGGAAGATAATTATAACCAAATATCATAAGAATAACCCACAACAGGCTATCTCCTTTGTCACTACAATAAATAAGTAACTCAGGAATTTAATCAAAACTACCAAAGCCAGGTTTGTGGCAAACATAGCCATGCATGCAGAGGACAACTATAAAGCCTTCTATAGCTATGTCCACAGCCGCAAGAGTTCTATGCAGCAACGTGCTAAGCTGATTGTGAATGGAACCACCTACAGCAAAACTGAAGACAAAGGAAACTTACTAGCTGATAAACTTAGTTCTAACGTTATCCCTCTTTCACCCTCTGTTATTTCACAAGATATTCCAGTAACTGATACCCCTAAGTCCTGACTGTTGCAGGCCAGGAATACTGCATTATTGGGAACTGACAATATCTCCACATATATCTTAAATAACATGCAGCATGATTTATCTGTACCCCTAACAGTGCTGCTCATTCTCAGCCTCCACACAGGCTTGCACCAGGCAACTGGAGGACAGCAATGGCCATTGCACAAAAGAGGGCTATCCACTGATCCAGGTAATTACTGACCCATAAGGCTAGGGAGAGACTCATCATGGAATTAATCAATAAGGATACAGCGAACTTCCAAACACTGGCTCTATCCCTGCTTGGATTTGTCAAAGGCAGGTCCTGCTTAGTCAACCTAGAAGACTTCTTCAGAAAGGTCAAAAAGGTCACCAAAGCAATGGACAAAGGCAGGGTGGTATATAACATGTACCTGGATCTGGCCAAAGCTTTTGCTACAAAAAATATTGTAACAGGCACAGTGGAGAAACTTACCCAGCTGGGAATAAATCCTTATGTCACCCACTGGATTGCCAATTGTCACCTCACAGCAAGAAGTTTTCCGGTTTGATTATTGGCTGACGTGCCTTCTATGTGGAGTCTGCATTTTCTCCCTGCATTCATGTGGGTTTCCTCCAGGTGCTCTGGTTTCCTCCTATGTTTCAAAGACGTGTCTGGAGTGTTTCTCTCTGGGCTTCCACTGAAAATTTGCTTTGTTTCAAGTCGTACTTTCCTGGTAAACATATGTTAAATAAATAAAATAAATAAATAAATATAGGAATCAAGATGTTAGGATAGGGGAAACTACTTCCACAAAAAGACCAGTCATTAATGGAGTCCTTCAGGGCTCAATACTGGGACCATTCCTGTTTGGCATCTACTTTTTTGGAGTATAGGCAAACACCAAGGGGCTCTAACTGACAAAGTCTGGAGATGACTGCAAGTTAGGAGTAGTTGCTGAGTCCCCAAATGAGTCAGCCATTTTGTAGGAAGGTTTGTTTCAAACAAAGCCATGGACTAAAACCAAATACTAAAAAGTGCATTATTTTATCCTTTGGGATATTCACTACCCTAGTATGCCCCTATGAATCAACCCTGTCATTCAGGAACTGGGAACATATGTGGACAGTAACCTTACATTTAACCAGCATGTGTCCACAGCAGTAAGAATATCCTTCTGTATTGAGCAGCTTATAAGTGAAGGGATTCTCCAGGTCTAAGGATTTCATTATCCCCCTTTACTCTGCTCTTTTCATTGAGTATAATGTCCCCTTTGATGTGCATCTGGGCAGACATGTGCAACAACTCAAATGCCCATAGAGGTTCCTCATAAAGGGGCCTAAAACATAAGTCCTACACAGACTACACTCAAAGTCTCAAAATAAAAGGCAACCAAATACTGAAGAAATATAAAAAGAATCCAGGCCACTGTTTTGAGGCAACAATAAACTTTTATATCACAACCACAAATACAAAGATGAGTGCTTTCATCTGAAAACTAGACTTCATCAGATAAAAACACATCTACTACTCATTGTTTAAATACCAATTCCCCTAATACATATCAATTAACATTTAAAGAAAACACACTTAGAAATTCCACTTATAAAAATCTATACATTGCTCACTCCAGGGAATAAAACCTAGCAATGCATCTTATACATATACATAAATCATTACATAAAAAATCTTGTAACTAAAAAATAAATGTGCCAACTTCACTCCATATTAATATAATGGTATTAATAATAAAGATTTTTTTATATACATCACAAACATACAGTCCACAACAAACAAGTAAATGGACATGTTGACATTTTTTAAAAACAAAACCATTCAGATATTTTCTGCCTTAGATATTAAAACAGGTTTGATTGTTACATATTCATTTAGGCCAGGTGAAATAAAAGACTTTAATCTAAGCTGCCATTTCAATTCTTTGTTAAACAATGCATTTTTAATGTCCCCACCTTTAAAATGATTTTTTATAATAAGATCAATGATGCCAAATTTAAAACCATTGAAGGAAGGGCATACTAATGAATGTTTGTACAAGGCGCTCGTCTCTTTTCCAGTTCTTATATCGTATTGGTGCTCATACATTCTATCTTTGAATGCCCTCTCTGTTTTGCCAATATAGAATGCATGGCATCCTTCACACTTAGCCATGTACACAATCATCCTGGTTTTGCAATTTCCCTTATGAAATCTAACAATGCTGTTTAAACCATTGTTTAACCTAATCCATGTTTCTCTGAAAATCAAGTGACATAAACTACAATTGCCACAAGAAGTGGTAGCTTTAAAATAACTATTCTGCCTCTCACCTTGTTCGAATATTCTTTTAAAGTTTTTACCAGTTTTGTAGGTGAAAGAAGGTTTGGAGCCTACTACGTCATACACCTCTTTATTTATTTTAAGTGTATTCCAATTGGCAATAACTATGTTAGTAAATGATTCGGAAAACATATTGTATTCCATAACACAGGCCCTATAGAAATTTTTACCCTCCATTTCTCTTTTTGTTACCTTGGACAATGTTTGTCCCAATAAAGCCACATATTTAGTTCCCCAACCTCTATAAACTTCATCTAACACTTCCCTTACCATCTCCACAGGGTACCCCCTTTCCAAAAATTTCCTTCCCAGAAATATGAACTCGTTAATTAAGTCATCAAACTCAGAGGTCATTCTGGCTACCCTTACAGCTTGACCTTTAATAAGACTTCTTTTTTGTGCCTGAGGATAATGACTAGTATAGTGCAAGTAACTATTGCACCAAGTGTTTTTACGATAGATTTTAGATCTGAATCCATTGGGTGTTTTAGTAATAGTGGTGTCAAGATAATTTATACTATTTGCATTCCATGTGTGTGTAAATTTAAAGAATGGGGTACTGTTGTTGAGGTAGTCCATGAATTGTTCTAAAGTGCCCTTGGTTCCATCCCACAATATAAAAATATCATCAAGGAACCTTAAGTAAAGCCTTATATTCTTGTAAAAGGAACTATGAAATACAAACCTATTTTCCCATTCAAGTAAAACTAGGTTGGCGTAGACGGGGGCACATGCTGCCCCCATTGCCACACCACTCATTTGTTGGTAATATTCCCACTGGAAGTTGATGTAGTTGTTATCTAATATCACCTCCATAAGTTCTAAAATTAAGGATATTTTGTCCTAGGGAAGAGTGGAGTACTTATAAAGGCTATCACCAAAATATTCATGTCCTTCAGTCCTAGGTATACTAGTAAAGAGGTCTTTGACATCTATAGTCAGGAAGCTACAACTCTCTGTCCATATGTCTTTAGTTAATTTACTTAAAAATTCCCATGAATCTTATATAACATGTGAAGTTTTAGCCACAATTTCTTTTGTATAGTTGTCTACATAAACTGCAAGAGGGTGAGTCTTTGAGTTTTTTGCTGACACTATTGGTCTAAAAGGCAGCTCTCTAATAGATTTGTGAATTTTGGGCACACCAAAAATGTTTGGTATAGTAGGATAAGTCTGTCTTAAATAATTATAAGTTTTACCATCTATCCTATTGTCCAACAAATATTCCTCCAGCAGTGAATCAATTCTCCTGTATGCTATACTGATCTGATTTTTTGATACTGGTGAATATGTGGAGGTGTCAAGTAAAATATTCATAATAGCATTATTGTATTCCTCTACACCAAACAATACAACCCCCCCCCCTTATCTGGTTTCATAATAGAACAACTTCCTTGGGCTTGTAGATCTTGTAATACATTCAATTCATCAGTCGTCAAATTAGAATGTCCTGCCTTCCATTTATTTCTAGTGTATTCTTCATATATTTCCTCTGTGACTATTTTTTCAAACATTAATAGAACCGGATGTAGGGGTGGGTTGTATGTACATACCAATTCCCCTAATACATATCAATTAACATTTAAAGAAAACACACTTGGAAATTCCACTTATAAAAATCTATACATTGCTCACTCCAGGGAATAAAACCTAGCAATGCATCTTATACATATACATAAATCATAAACAATGAGTAGTAGATGTGTTTTTATCTGATGAAGTCTAGTTTTCAGAGGAAAGCGCTCATCTTTGTATTTGTGGTTGTGATATAAAAGTTTATTGTTGCCTCAAAACGGTGGCCTGGATTCTTTTTATATTCCTACACAGACTACCTCAGAATGCTGTCACCATATACAGTACCCTACAGACTGCTCAGAGCAGACCTGTGTCCTGCTTATAAATGCTTGGCTTTCAATGTCCTATTTAGGTACAGGATGTCATTATACTTTGAGAAAAAAACTTGGCCAGGCTTAGACTGGCCCCTGGATCATTAGCCTAGTAACATTCTATGAATCTATGAATCTATAAGGCATCCTCTGACTCATTACTGATGGACTTATTGCACATCCACAAGTCAAGTGGTATCAGAAATACTTGATCCAGGGACGTAAACCTCTTCTATAATTTAGACGGAACAATTTGAGAGACAGGTAGATCTTTCAGAGGCTACCACTACTCTGGAATACACTCCCCTTCCATGTAAAACGCAGTTCATACTCATCCCTTTTCAAGTGTAACATGGATCTATGGATAAGAACGAGGAAATTTAGCCCAGGATTGTCTCCTGTACTACTTATGGACAGAGACAGCATCTAAAATGCTTTCTACAATATGGCCCCTATAAAATTTTATTTTATTTAACATTTTGTTTACCAGGAAAGTTTGACTTGAAACAAAGCCAATTTTCAGAAGAAGCCCGGGGAGAAATGCTCCAGACGCATGTCTTTGTGACATGGGAGGAAACTGGAGCACCCGGAGGATACCCACACGAATGCAGGGAGGACATGCAGACTTTGCACCGCACAGAAGGCATCCAACCGAGAATCAAACCAGAGAACCTCTTCCTGTGAGGCGACAATGCAACCGCTGCACCATTGCACCATCCACATAGTGGTACCCAATGGTATTTCCCAGAACAAATCACCCCCACTTACCATGTTAACCTTTATGGATTCTCACAAGTCATATCCTCCCCCACCAGGATTACTAAACCTAACAATAAGCAAGCTATATTAGATTGGATACTTATTAACAATCACCCACACATGTACAAAGCCGGAACCTTGCCCGATGACATAAATGATCACCATATCACCTATATTATCAGGCAAAAATCTGAAATCCACAAACAAGCCACCTACAAAACAATCAGGAACAAGAAAAATTTTAACCTTACGAATTTCCAAACAGACCTTAAACTTTGCAACTGGTCAGTACTTAAGCATCTTCCACTAGAGGAAGCTGTAAAATACTTTAATACTAAATTCTTATCCATCCTAGACAGCCACGCTCCAGCTTGTACCAAAAGTACCCCATAGTTTACAGCTGCAACTACTTACTAAGAAATAAAGCTTGGGACACTTGGCGTGCCTCAAAAAACTTCACAGATCAACTCCATTACAGACAATTAAGGAATGACATAAAAAATCTGTCACAACAGACAAAAAAAAATACTATCATAACCTACAACAAAAACACCAAAACAAACCACATAAATTCTGGGCAACTCTAAATAAACTTCTCCATGCAGGACTATCCATCACACCTGTCCCCTCAACCTCCAACTCAAATTCTCCTGCAGAGGTCGCCAACTCCTTCAATAGATTCTTTACAGAAACTATCCAAAACCTAGCCAATAACTGATTCCCATTCTACCAAATCCATCAGCCTCTACACCCAGTAGCCAAACTACCTTCAAATTTCAACCAGTCTCAACATCATTTATCCTTAAACTAATTAGAAAACTAAAACTAACTACCCTTGCTGCTGATCTCCTCCCTGCAGACTACCTACAAAAAGCAGCTGATGCTGTAGCCTACTCTGTATCCATTATGATCAACAGATCCATATCTGACGTTACCATTCCCACTATCTGGAAGATATCACATATTATTCCACTTCACAAGGGAGGCAGTTCCACTGACCTTTTAAACTACAGACCCATAGCAATACTCTCTCCTATAGCTAAAATCCTGGAAAATGTATCCAAAACCAACTTTTAGCCTATCTTCTTGATAATAATCACCTGTCAAGTTCTCAACATGGCTTCAGACCAAACCACAGTACCATCACTGCCCTACTATCCTTTACCAATGTCATAAATTATAATCGTAATAGCAATAAACTCTCCTCAACCATCTTCCTAGATCTTTCCAAAGCTTTTGACATGGTAAACTATCAGCTTCTCCTGCAAACCTTAGAATTAATCTCCCTAGACACCCATGCTGTACAATGGTTTAAGTCATGTCTGGAAAATAGACAACAGGCAGTCCTGTGGAAAGATAACTTAACTACCCTTTTATCTATAACACTTGGAGTCCCCCAAGGATCCATCTTAGGGCCCCTCCTATTTTCCATATTCATTAATGACTTGCATAAAGTAATACCAGACACTACCTGCATTCAATACGCAGATGACTCAACCCTAATATGTTCCGCTACAACCTCAGAAGAACTACTGATATTATCCCAAAACACATTTAGCATAGTTGAAAATTGGCTCGTCTATCATGGTCTCATACTAAATCCCAAAAAAAACCCCAAACTGCTGCTGTTCTCCCCATCTCGTAAGACATCCTCTCTAACCTTCTCCATAAAATCTAATAATGGCACAGTTATCTTACCAGACCCCTCAACCAAACTCCTAGGAGTTATAGTTGACAACAACCTAAAGTTTGACTTGCATATCGAACACACAGTCAAAATAGTAAATAAAAAACTTGGCTCTCTACCTTCTTAACTCCCCTAGCCAGAACTGTTTTTGCTCGCACTCATCTACTATTCACACTTCTTTACGCCTTCTCCTTATTCAAAAACCTGAGTAAAACCAACCTGAACAAGCTCACAACCTGCTATAATCATATTGCCAGATTTGCCACCGCCTCTGCCTATAGGACCCATCACTGCCATAACCTCAAACTACTAGGCTGGCTTGAGCTACCTAACCTTCTACTGGTTAACCAACTAGTAATTGCCCACATTACCAGCCAGAATGGACACCCAATCTTAAAACTCTCATCACCTCCTACCAGAACCTTAAAACTCTTCAATACCCTAACAAAATGCTAGCTTTCACCTTCAAAGCTAACAACTCAGTTGGGGAAGCTCTGTTTATGAACTTAGTTGGTAAAGTCTGGAACTCTCTTCCTGCAGAACTAACCTTACAACCCTCTCCAACCCAATAAAAAAAAAACCTTAATCAATACTTCACTATGCGATGGCTCTGTCCTTGGTCTACCCCTGACTAATCCTCACACTCTTCTACTGTGTGCCCAATTAGGGTGTCCTAGCAGTGTCACTGAATCCTAACCTAGTTACTCTGCACAAACTTGTTTAAGTAAAATCTAGAATGTATTTTAAGTAACCTATAAAGAGACACACAAATATATATGAACTTTTTGAATGTTGGGCTGGGAACTTGGAAAGTGACCTACAAATATATTGTATAACCTCTGTCTTGAATTTTACTAATAGTGGAATGGTTTCAGTATGTAAATATGTAACTATTTCTCTGCATTGTATTTCTGTATTGTACTTTACATTGTATTATGCTGTTCTGTCTTATGTCTTCTGCATGGAGCTTTTCTCCCCGGGCCTCTGCTGAAAATGGACATATATCCAATCGGACCTTCCCGGTCAATAAATGTAAAATAAATAAATAAATAAAAATCCTATGAGTAGTTTAAAAATTTAGAACTTGGAATGAGATATGGATAAGTCTAACTAAAGGGAAAATCAGCTAGGCTTAAAATGGCTCATGTGGGCAGTTAGCCTAGCATTCAGTGATGAACCTATTTTATACTGAGGTTTTAGCCACACAATTTCCTTCCTTTGCAACTTAATCATCTATAAACTGATGGATTATTTATCAAAAATGACAATAAACAGAATCTTAAACTCATTGTTGTTCAAAAACTCCATAAACCTTGTCAAAGTGAGGGCATAACTTTTCTACACCAACTAGCAGTCATCAGGGAAATGATACCAGACCTCCATATATGGTAAAATAGAATACATTGACTCATCATAAATGTATAACCTCTCCAAAAAGCTCATAAAAATATCAATGTAAATGGATGCAAAATCTGCACCCATTGCTGTTCTATAATCTAAAGGTATATGTCTCTTTTGGGGAAAAAAAACCAAAACTATTTGTTAATACTTCTTAAAGTCACCCAGCGGTGTAAACCTTGGGTCTAGATGATTGTCACTGTTGAAGTGACACCCCAACCCCATGTGTAAAAATAGGAAAAAGGGTTGTGGATTGATGGATGGATGGGCTTCCTCAAGCAGAATAAGTCAAAATCATTACATTCAACAGAATACAAATCTGAAATGTCAAAAAATACTTAACAGCTGATATACCCTCAGCATGTGCTATGAAAGTATATAATGCTACGACACCAAAAGTACATATCAAGTATGTATCATCTATTATATTATCCATGATGTTAAGAAACTCAGTGGAATTTTCCCTAATAGTTGGCCAGCTGACCCTAAAAAGGCAGATAGGATGTATAAAGTTCCTCACTCTTTTAAATTTTTATACACTATTACCAAACCTGACATAGCAGCTATAGATTTAGTTGATCCCACTGCTGCTAAGCACTTAATTAAAGTTCAATCCTACACTTTCTGTTAAGGTTGGGAAATTATTGGTATGTGTGATGAAAAAAGAGTATACTTCTACAACTTTGATTTTCAGAATTTTGAATTTTCAGGCTTGTATGTTAAAGTTTATTCTGACAAATTGTGAAAGTATGAGGAAATATTTATCTGCAGTTTCTTCTTGTGAGGAAAAGTCTGCTTTAATTAACTTAATTTCTTCTATTGCACAGATCACTACTCATTGTGTACTTTGTGTGTGGAGATGTCTGTTGATATTTCTTCTAGGGCTATGGCCGCTGGTTATGTTTTGAGGAGGTTTGCATGGCTGCATTCTCAGAATCTTCCTGATGATGTTAAAAATAAAATTTTAAATTCTCCCTTGGATAGAGATGTAGTGTTTTCCCCTTCTGCAGCAGAGGTGATCAAAAAGTGTGATGAAAGGGGCAAGCTGATCCAGGGAATCTCTAAGATTTTTCAGCCCTTCTTTTCCAAATTTTCCAAGGGATTTTCTATCTGGTCATCCAATTTTGGCAAAACAAACAAACAAACAAAAAACAGAATAAACAGTCTCAACAAAATGCAGGTAAACAGACATTTAAGCTGAAATGACAAGGGGGAGGGGTGGAAAAGAAGTTTACAACCTCCCAAAACCAAAGACAGTCCAACAAGTCTGAATTACTATTCAAGAGACCTTGTGAATCTCTCCTACCTCTTTTTTTCTTCCAGAACGTCTGATTCTCTTTGGCAATTCATAGATGTCCTTACATTCACTGCTGCAGTATTCGTAACATTTGGGATTCCCTGCTGTGGAAGTCTGTCATCTGGCCAGTATAAAAAGACTTTCTTTTGTATTTAAAGGTATTCCTGAAGGGCATAAAGGTGATGTTCAGGCTTACCATAAACAACTTCTTTGCCACCAGTCTGAATGTCTTTTTTTCACTGTTGGTCTGTTTACCTGTATCTGTTTTGCCAGTTGAATGCATTTTCACTCTTCAGTGATTACTTACCCGTTTGCTGTGCAGATAAGTGTCCCATTGTTTTTTTTCCTTGTTTTTGTGCTCCTTGGGATTAATGTCTTCCAGGAAGGGCAAATGCCAGTGTGGGAGAAAGATTCCCCATAAAGTAAAGAACCACCAAAAAAAAAAAATTGATAAGAATAACAACTCGGCCACATAAAAAAACACACTTTAATGTAAGACATAGCACCTCGGCCAAAAGCATTCCAAGAGTAAAAAACACATAACAAGCAACCATTTAAATATAAATTTTCCTTAATTATACAATTATTCAATTAAACTAAATAACATATTTCCAATTACACTCTTTGTTAAGACCAAACACTTCCAAAGTATTATATTTCAGAATAAATAAAGTTTATTTTTGTAATAAGTTTGCTTTAATTTCAACACATTCACCTAGAAATAAGTGAACTTTTTCCATCACACATCCTGTTAAACAATCTGGTTTAGCATCATGAAAATCGAAAAAAATGTGTCTTCAATGGGCTTTCTAGATTTTTGTTTTTAATGTTCCTAATATGTTCTTGGAAGCGTTTTTTAATAGGATGACCAGTACCCCAGATGTAAAATAAACCACAAGAACATTTTAATACATATATTACTTCTTCAGTATTACATGTGTAACTCCCACTCAAATAAAATTTAGTACCATTGATCTTAGGGAAGCATGGAACATTTATTACAAGCAGAAGTGCCCATGTGTAAGGAAATATTACCAGAGTATCTTCTGGTGGTAAAAAAGTATTATTTACCACCATATCTGCCAAATTTCTGCCTCTCTTATAAGAAATGTTCACATGATCTTGAAGTATACTTACTAAATATTTATCCTTGAATAATACGGGCCAATATTGTTTTACCTCTTTAACTATCTTCTCAGTCAGGACATTATATGTTGTAACAAAATACACTTCCTTCCCATCATTTTTATATTTATTGTATTGTTTCCTTACACCGCTTATTTCAAAACTTGAGAAACTTATATTATTACTAACAATAGGGGTACCAAAACATTTCATATCACTTTTAGTCTAGAATCCATAACTATTTTTCTATTATTTCCCCTTTTAATGAACATACCCACCATATTTTGTATTTCCTTCTCAAAGACACTATCTAAACTACATAAATTATTAATTCATAGAAACTCATTATAAGGCAGCATAGGCATTAAATGTGAGGGGTGGCAGCTTGTACCATATAGAAACAAGGTGCCACTATTCTGTTTCCTATGTATAGAAGTACAAAGACCATCATCTATATCAACTGATAAATCAATATCTAAAAAGTTACCTGTTTTCCAATTTGTATTCGATCAAATTGTAAGCCACAATTATTCATTTGCATATCCTGCTGCAGAGATGTCGCCATCACATAAGAAAATTAAGTCATCAATGTATCTAAAATACTTGACCACATGTGATTTAAAAAAAGGATGATTATATGTGTGGTCAATTTCAGACTTTTTCATCACAATAATGGCATACATGGGGCCAAGCTGGTGAAAAAATCTCTCCATTAAAAACAAAATAATTATTCTGAAGACAAGTAAACAACCAATTCTATAAAATAATGTGACAGGGGAGTATCCCCTGAAAAATAAAATAAAGCCTGTACTCCTGTATTATGTCTAATATTAGTATAAAGACTTTTCACGTCTAAACTTAGCCAATATATAGTGTCTTTCCAAGATATGTTATCAAATTTTCCCAAAAAGTCCTGACTGTCCCTCATATATGAAGGAGTCTTCACCACATGAGGTTTTAAAAATTCATGTAAAAAGATACACGTTTTTTAAAAAATACCTTTCTGCAGAGACAAGTTGACCACTTAAATTGTCAATACCTTTGTGTGTCTTAGGCAAACAATAAAACAATGCTATACATGAATTAGCTGTACTAAACTTTTTATCCAAATCAGAGTTAGTGAAGTATCCCAAACGGAAACCTTTCTTTAACAAAACAGACTATTCTTCCATTGCTGAATAATACCTATCATATTTTTCATAAACATCAGTATTATTTAAATGCATATAACAAATTTCAGCATATTGTACATGATTTAAAATCACAATCTGAATACCTTTGTCAGCTGGTTTTACCACCACCCTTCGGTCCTCAAATAACTTCCTAAAGGTCATCCATTGCTCTTTAGTCAAGTTATATTGCAGATTTAATTTTGTTGCTTAAAAATATCAACCAAATTCTCGACACAATAATATAAAACAGAAATATAACTTTGTATGGTCGCATTTACATATGGTGGTATAAACATGGAATTACATTGAATCTTACTTCTATCAAAAACACTGTAAGCATTGTTTGGTTCGTCAAGAAATTCTTGATCAGATATACAAGAGTAAAAGGAACTATCTAAACTATCATCCACATCAGCAATTATATTATCATCTTGTTTTTTTTAAATAATCTAACAGATGTAGCTTTCTGCCAAGCTGGAACAGTTCACTTTTAATAGTATGTAGTCTTGGTAATACTGTAGGGATAAATTTCAGGCCCAAATTAAGGACTGAAATAGCCATTTCTGAAATATCGATAGATAAATTAAGTACCAAAGAGTCATTCAAACACAAAACATGTCCACAAACATTAGTTCCATTTGGTCTTTTTGTTGTCTTTCCCAAATGAGTGTCTATCAAACTTTCTGCTCTGTCCCCAATCATTTCTGCCCCTTTTCTTATCCTGGTGTTGATTTTCATTCCGAAAATGTTTGTTGTGTTCCGTCAGATTCTGGACTAACGGTAATGGTGGATAACCATCTGCTTCACTCTCTCCTTCTGTTGTCACCTCCGCTTCATCCAAAGTAGCAAAGGAAATGTTGTCAGCTTTATAACCTCTCCTTCATGGATATGATGATGTCATTAACCTGGATTTGTGTTTCCATAGAAATGCTTTGTCTAGATTGTAGTCTCTTATGTCCCTGTTAATTTTATGATTTTTTTTCTATCCACCAAACCTTTTTCACATTCCAACAACTTGATATTAATGTTCGCTAACAGTTCATCCACCTGTGAAGTGCTCAACTGTTTATGCATTTCTGTACTAATGCCAAGCACCTCCTGCTTAATTCTTTTTTGTTTTAGTAGGTCCCTTTCAACGAGTATTCATACCCATTCCATGGAACATTGATATACTGCCATTACCCTGCATTTTTTCAAAACATTATCCTGTTCATTTTCTGGATCAAAAGGGGTGGTAAGAGTTTTAAATGCCCTAAACCATGAGGGGCAATATTTAGTTCCAAATATCTATGAAGACACAGAATATTAAGGTGGACACTAGTTTCTTTTAACAACAAATTCTCCAACGTCTTTAATTCTTGTAATGTAACAGGAAGTAACACAGTACCTGTAGAGCCCACAGAAATGAAAGGGTTATCAAAACACTGATTTCTCTCCAATATGTCTCTCCCAGACATTAACTGAGGCATCAATTGCTTTAGAAACTCGCTTATTCAACTGTAACACATACTGCTCCATCGATAGCTAGGTGCCTTCAGCATTATCGTCCTAAATAATATGAGGTAAATTATTTGGTGGGTCCGTGGCCATAAAGACAAAATGAAATAAAGAACTACCCCCCCCCAAAATAAATCTAAGAATAACAACTCGGCCACGTAAAAAACACACTTTTTTTTAGCGCTCCACCAAAAGCCTTCCAAGAGTAAAAAACACATAACAAGCAATCATTTAAATACAAATTTTCCTTAATTATACAATTATTCAATTAAACTAACGAACATATTTCCAATTACACTCTTTGTTAAGACTAAATGGTTCCAAAGTATTGTATTTCAGAATAAATAGTTTATTTTTGTAATAATTTTGTTTTAATATCAACACATTCACCTAGAAATAAGTGGACTTTTTCCAACAGACATCCTGTTAAACAATCTGGCTTAGCATCGTGAAAATCTAAAAAATGTGCCCCCAATGGGCTATCTAGTTTTTTTTGTTTTTAATGTCCCGAATATGTTCTTGGAAATGTTTTTAAAAGGATGACCAGTCTTTCTGATGTAAAATAAACCACAAGAATATTTTAATGCATATATTACTACTTCAGTATTACAAGTGTAACTCCCACTCAAATAAAATTTAGTACCATTGATCTTAGGGAAGTATGGAGCATTTATTACAAGCAGAAATGCCCATGTATAAGGGAATATTACCATTCAGAGTATCCTCTGGTGGCAAAAAATATTATTTACCACCATATTTGCCAAATTTCTGCCTCTCTTATAAAAGATATTCACATGATCTTGAAGTATACTTACTACATTTTTATCTTTGAGTAACATGGGACAATATTGTTTTACCTGTTTAACTATCTTCTCAGTCAGGACATTATATGTTGTAACAAAATACACTTCCTTCCCATCATTTTTATATTTATTATATTGTTTCCTTACACCACTTATTTCAAAACATGGGAAACTTATATTATTACTAACAATAGGGGTACCAAAACATTTTTCTATCACTTTTAGTCTAGAATCCATAACTATTTTCTATTATATCCTCATTTAATGAACATACCCACCATATTTTGTATTTCCTTCTCAAAGACACTATCTAAACTACATAAATTATTAATTCGTAGAAACTTCATGGTAAGTGTCTTTTTTGCCTAGGAGCATCGCATGACCATATGTCTTGCTCTATTTTCCAGGCGTTCATTCTGAAAACCCTTCACAGTAGACCTTCTTCCCTTTCCTTGTACCTTGAGAACTAGCATTTTAAGCTTCTTGCTAAAGATACAATAGATGGAATCTCCCACCCCGAGGGTCAGCCATTAGGGAAGAAGAAGGTGAAAAAGGTGTGACCAGAATCTTCCACTGTCCAGCCTCTGCCAGGTGTTTCTCCTGAGGTTGTTACAAACCCAGAGGCTCACCAGGATGTGTTGTCGGATTCCTCTACCATGATCATGTTGGAGGCTGATGAGGTTCTGACTGGGAGCATGTCCGATGAGGCTTTGCAGATGTCCACCTCAGACATTCAGGTGGAACCACAGTTGATTTTTATCAAGGGGCTTAAGGGAGTTCCTCAGATTTTAGTTGGGGAAGAAGTTCCTACTATGGTTCTTGACTGTCGTCCTGTGTCTAAGTCTTCGGACATTCTCTTAAAAAAGAAACAAAAATGTAAACATGTTTCTTCTGCAACTAGGGATCCTTAAAGTGAATGGCAGGCTTTCACTCAGAGGCTATTTTCTGCTTTAATGTCTTTAAAGCCTCCTCATGGGGTTTTACTTCCTGCTCCTCCTTGGTCCTCTACTCTCCTTCAAAGGCATCGAAAACCGAATCTTTCTGAGACTGAGTCAGAGTCTGATGACGAATAACTGACTTATTATACCCAAATTCCTTCTCCTTTGGACTATGGGTCAGATGAGGAGGATCTATTAGTCCTGATGTTCCTTTTGAGGAAATTTACTTTGGGGATCCACTCTCTAGGATGATGGATTTTTTTAAGTGGGATTGTGCTCAGGTCCCTGATATCCATAGGAAGTACTATGAATTGCTACAGTTGGAGTCTCCTAAACCACCTGCTATTCCTCCTGTTTTGGGTGCTTTGCTGTAAGTTTTTTCCAATGTCTCTAAAGCACTTGGTTCTTTATCCCCTGCTCCCAAGAAGCCTGATAGGTTTTATAGGATGCCTGAGGATTGTTTCTTTCTGTATAAATATCCTGCTGCTGACCCATTTGTGTTCTCTGTAGCTTTTAAGTCATCTCAATTGCTTCATTCGCCCAAGTTATTGCCTCCTGACAAAGACAGCAGAACTATGGAATGGCTAGATAAGAAGGTTTACACTTCTGCTATCCTAGGTTTTAGGGCTATTAATTATCAGACCCAAATGTCTAGATATGTGCTGATTCTTCTTTCTCAGTCCTGTCAACTTATTTCTGATTTTCCAGAGTCTGAGAGTAAAACTTCTGTTCTTTCCTTGCTAGGGACATCCTCTCAAGTCATTCATCATTCTATTAAATGTAGTTATGATGTGGTGGATGCCTCTTCAAGGGCAGCTGTTTTTGGTTTAGTTATAATAAGGAGATATTCTTGACTTAGGCTCCAGCCTCTACCTGATGATATTAAAAGTAAGTTGATGGATGCTCTCCTGGATTCTAAACTTTTATTTAGGGAACCTGCTGCTAGTTTGTTTAAGTCTCTTCAGGATAAGGGTAAGACTTTACAGGACCTTAAACATGTTTTTGCTTCTCCTGTGCCTAAAATTCAGATGAACCATCCCACTAAGCATGCCTTTGTTTGTAGACATTCCTGCCCTTCTACTAAAGGCAAGAAGAGTGGAAAATGGGCTTCTCCTGCTAAGGCTACTAAGTTTTCAGTGTTTCCAAAGCCTTCCTTTCCAGACAAACTAGGTGCTGTATGATTATCTGTCTCATCCCAACCACATTCCCCTTTCTTTTCACCTTTCTTTTTCTATTCCTGCTTGGTTTCAGATCACTCAAGATTCTTAGGTTCTGTCGATCATTCGTCTGGGGTACTTCATGGTGTGGAAATCCCACCCTTATTTTATGGGCATTCCTCAAACTCCTCAGGAACAGCTTCCTAACTTCCCCAGAGGTTTTTCAAATTCTCTTGATTCAGGGTAGTATTCAAGAGGTGCCTGTGTCCCAAAGAGGGAAACAGTTCTACTCCAGCCTGTTTCTAGTGGCAAGAAAAGAGGGCTCTTGGAGACCTGTTCTAGACCTCTCTCATCTAAACACTTTTTTAAAAGTGCTTTCCTTTTGGATGTTATCTCTTCAGATTATGTTTCCTCTACTGCTCCCTTAGGCCTATGTGGTGTCTCTGGCTCTCAAGGATGTTTATCTCCATATTCCAATCCATCCTCTTTTCAGGAAGATTTTATGTTTCTATGTTTCTACCTGGCATTTTCAGTTCTCTGCTTTGCCCCTTGGCCTTTCTACTGCCCTGAGGGTGTTCACCAAATGCCTTGCTCCTGTGATTGCTTTTTACAGGCTTCAAGGGATCCAAATATTTCCTTACTTAGATGACCTGTTGATTCAGGCGTCCTCTCCAGAGACCCTTTTGCAAAATCTTCATGTTGCCATTTCCCTTCTTCAGAGTCTGGGGTTCACTATAAATTTCACAAGGTCTTCTCTGACTCCTTCTCAGGATCATGTTTTTCTGGGTTGCAGGATTCAGTCGGTACCTATGATAACATCCCTGCCCCCTCCAAAGGCCTTAACTCTCATTTCTTTCTTTCACAGTCTTCTCCCTCTGGCTTCCATTACCACCAGGGATTTTCTGAGAAATCTGCGTTTCATGGTATCCATCATTCTGATGCTCTGTCTGGCCAAACTTCACATGAGAAAGTTTCAGTGGTTTCTGAAGTCAGTGTGGATTCAGTATGCGCATCCTCTAGACTTTGTAATTCATCTTCTTCCTTGTCTCAGACAGGAACTTCACTGGTGGATTTGGCAGTTGTCTGTGAACCCAGGGATCCCTTTTCATCCCCCTCTTCCCTCTCAGGAATTGTTCACAGATGCTTCAGACATGGGTTGGGGGGTGACTTTTGGCTCCCTAAAAGTACAGGGGTTGTTGTCACCTCACCAGCGGAGGGACATATCAACATCAAATAGATGAAAGCTCTTTTGCTGGCCCTTCAGGTCTTTCATTCTATTTTCTCTTCAGGGCCTCTCAAGGTCTTCATAGACAATACCACAGTGATGTGGTATATCAACAAACAGGGAGGAATGAAGTCCTACCTTCTTTGCCAGTTGGCACGTCTGGTCTGGGATCTTGCTGTCAAGTATCAAGTGACTCTTCAGGCAGTTTATATCCCTTCCAGTCAGAACATTAGGGCAGACAATTTGAGCAGGTCCTTAACTCAGTCCCATGAACGGATGCTTCACAAGGATGTGTTTCTGGACATTATTCACCAGTGGGATATTCCTCAAGTGGACATGTTTGCCTCCACTCTGAACAGACAACTTCCTCTGTTTTGTGCAAGAGTCCCAGGTCCTCTGGTATGGAAGCTGGATGCCCTCTCATTCTCTTGGAAGGAGATGCTTCTTTATGCATCCCTTCCCCTTCCTCTCATTCTGAGAGTCCTGTTCAAGATTCAACAGGATTTATTTATTTTATTTATTTATTTTACATTTGTTGACCGGGCTAGTCTGGCTGGATACATGTCCATTTTCAGCAGAGGCCCGAGGAGAAAAGCTCCACTAAGTACATTACAAAATATTACAAATGTTTATAAGTAACAAATTAGAAAATCATAACATCACACAGAATGCAAGATAGATTCAGGAGAAGCACATTTCGATGAGCAGTTAATACCATATTAGCAATTTTACATAGAATGTACCGAGAAGAAATAAGACAGATAGAAGAGTGAAGAAAAAGGTTAGCCTGAATTTTTTTGAATTGAGGCAGGGATGTAGTCAGCTATAGTGAGTTGAGGAATTTTTAGGTAGTTTTGTATGTTATTATAGCAAGTTTCAAGTTTGTTAAGATTGTTTTTCTTGAGGTTGGTATAAATGGGAGAGAGTAGATAGGAGATGGGTTTGAGCACATTTGGTTCTTGGGTTAGAAAAGGTTTTAACAACCTTGATGAAGGAAAGATGATTGTCAATGGTTAGGGGACCAAGAGGTGGGGAGAAGTAGG
The DNA here is from genome assembly GCF_019279795.1 of Protopterus annectens. Taxonomy (NCBI): domain Eukaryota; kingdom Metazoa; phylum Chordata; order Ceratodontiformes; family Protopteridae; genus Protopterus; species Protopterus annectens. The sequence continues at coordinate 303,159,297 of NC_056731.1, forward strand.
AGAAACCGTTCCAAGTTTCTACTTTGTTAAAGGTATTTTAGAAGAAGGTTAGAATCATCTGCATATTGTATGCAGGTAGCTAGTCTGAAGATCGTTTATAAAGAGGGTGAACAGAAGTGGACCTAGAATGGAGCCCTGGGGAACTCCGATGCTCCCAAAATCTTGTTGGTGACTCCCTTTTGACTGTGTCAGCAGGGATCCCTCTACACCTGCATCTAGCCAGGTGCAATCATCACAAGTTACCTCACAAGGTGGATCTAATAGCACAAGACAAGGGATCTTTCATCCATCCTGAACTGTCCATGCTTCAATAGACATTGTGGGTGATAAGGTTTTCATCCCTCATAGACACTTTTTTTCTGAGGACATGCTGCAAGTCCTGCAGGAGGCCAGGAAAACTACTACTAGGAAATCCTATTTATCCAAATGGAAGAGGTTTTCTATTTGGTGTCTGTCTTGTAATCTGAACCCACTTACTGTGGATGTTCCTTTGGTTCTCTTATCTGTGTGAGTTGCTCAGTGCTGGGTTGGCTTATTGTTCTGTTAAGGCCCACTTATCACCCATTTCTGCTTGTCTGCCTTTGTCTCCTCCTTTAACTTCCAGATTTGAGGCTAAACAATTCCTTAAAGGTGTCCTTCATATTAGACCTCTCAGGAAGCCTGTTCCACCTCCCTGGGATCTTAATTTTGTTTTGGAGAAGATGACTCAGGTTCCTTTTGAGCCTACTCTTTCGGCTTCCTTGAAACATTGTTCTTGGAAATCTGTTCTGTTGTTAACTCTTACTTCTGCCAGATGGGTGTCTGAGTTGCAGGCCATTATGGCTTGTATTCCTTTTTTGATTTTTCATCAGTACTGGGCGTCCTTATGCACTAATCCCTCCTTTATGCCCAAAGTGGTTAATGAAGTTTCTCTTAATCAGTCTGTTAATCTGCCTACTTGTTTCTCCTCCAATCAGTCTGTTGATCTGCCTACTTGTTTCTCCTCCCCACAGTCTGACAGTGAGAGGGTGCTGCATACTTTGGATTTACATAGGCAACTCAGATTTTATTTGGATCAGACTAAGTCTATTCATAAATCTGATCAGTTGTTTGTTTCTTTTCATCTTAGATCTTTGGGTCTAGCTGAATCCAAGCAAACTATTTCTTCTTGGATTTCTAAGGCTATTTCCTTTTGTTACACATTTCATGGCAAGAGCCTTCCTTCTTCAGTCAAGGCTCATTCTACTAGAGCTGTGGGTTCTTCTGGTGCTTTTTTCAAGGGTTTAGATACTAATTCTATTCTTGAAGCGGCTACCTGGTCATCTGTGAATACTTTTACTAAAGATTACAGGATGGCTAGAGCTAGGGCTGGTTTTGCTAGTGCCATTCTCCATGGCTTCTTCGGGGACTTTTCTTCTTCTCCTTCCCCTCTCAAGTTTCCTCTTGAGATTTGGCACTCTCCCAATTGTTGTGAATACTGCAGCAGTAAATGTAAGGCCATAGTACAGTTGTGTAAAATCTTACCATAATGGTAGACGTCCTTACCTGCGCTGCTGCAGTATTTGCTCCCTCCCTTCTACCCTCAGTCTTTTCATTCCTGGATGAACAGGTTACCTCTTGGGTTCCTTGGACTGGTCTTCCTACTTGGGCAATCAGTTCTGTTTAAGCTAATCCTGAACATCACCTTTATGCCCAACAGTACTCAAGGAGTATTGAGTGACATTCAGGTGTACCTTTAAATGCAACAGGAAGTCTTTGGTATACTGACCGGACAATGGGCTTCCACGGCAGGGAACCCCAAATGTTATGAATACCGCAGCAGTGAAGGCCAGGACATCTACCATTATAGTAACATTTTACACAGCTGTACTTTTCAGACAAATGGGTTCTGAAAATCATTTAGCAAGGTTATAGATGGCAGTGGAGGAAATACCTGCTTTCCAAGGGGTTCATTCCTCATCCTCCAGATCAGACACTTTTGTTTTCAAATGGGTCTTTATCACGTGCTTTCCCAAGGAATGATAGAAACAGTTCCTGTTTCCCAGGTGGGGAAGGGTTTTTATTCAAAGATGTTCCTAGTGTCAAAGAAAAAAAATTCTTGGAGACAAATTCAGGATCTTTCTTTCCTAAACTTGATTGTGATAGCACCCAAAATCAAAATGATGCCACTTCATAACCTGTTACCTCTTCTTCATCTTTTAAGTTTCCTGGCAATACTATGCTTAAACGATGCTTATCATTAAATCTCTTTTCATCCAGACTTCAGATGTTTCTTAAGATTTTGTGTGTCTGGATCACATTATAATCTCTTTGCCTTACCTATTGGACTATCCAATATACCAAGACTATTCACAAAGTATCTAGCTCCATTTATAGGTCATTGCAGGCTACAGGGTATACATATTTTTACATATTTAGATGACTTACTTAACTTTGCAGAGTCTTTCTCAAAGTGTCAGGAATCCCTCATCTGAGTGAGAGATCCCTTACACAAGCAGGGATTCCAAGAAAACATTCAAAAGTCTTTCTTGACTCCTTCCCACAGGATTGTGTTCCTGGGATGTCAACTAGACACTTCAGTTCAAAGAACTTTCCTTTCACAGGAAAAAAATGTATCTTTATATAATTATATTTCTAAGGTTTTCCAGTTAGTCTTGGGTCATTGCAAGGGAATACCTCAAGATTTTGGGTCTCTTGGCATCGATGATTCTCATAATACCCCTGGAAAGAATCCTATGAGAAAGATACAGTGGTATCTGAAATCTCTTTGGTTTCAGCATCAAGACCCTTTATATTTTCAAATCCCAGTGCTATAGGGTTTGTCAGAAGAGAAATCCTTTGGTGGAGACGCTAAATATCCTTGAATTCAAGTCTTCCCTTCTCCCTCCCTACTCCAAATCAGTCAGTCACCACAGACACTTTTGGACTTTGCTTGGGCAGCAGTTTCAGAAGGGATAAAAGAGCAGGGGGTTGGGAACAAAGAACAGATACAAGCACATAAATATGAAGGACATGCTTGCCCTGATCAAGCACTCAACTCTGATCCATCTTTGGTACACGGGACCTCTTCAAGGGGTTATACACAGTACCGCAGTCATGTTTTACACCAACAAGCAAGACAGAACCAGATTATATCCTCTTTGCAGACTATATATCTATAGCTTCACAGCACAATCTCACTCTACAGGCATCCTACATTCTGAGCAATCAGAGCAAAATTGTGTGACAGACAAACTGACAGGGCCAGGGCAGACCCTCACAATTGGAAACTAGATCAAAGAGTCTTCCAAGATTTGATCCATCTGTGTAGAGATCCTCAAGTAGATCTCTTTGCCTCCTCTCCAAACAATCACCTGTCACGATTCTGTTCCAGGACTCCATGCAAGAAGGGCAGGAAGACAGATGGCTTTCTTTCCTTGGATAGGAATGTTCCTGTATGCTTTTCCAGCCTTTCCACTAGTATCCAGGGTACTTCTGAAGATTCAAAAGGAATCCCCCGAGATCCTTGTGGTGACTCTCTTCTGGCCCAGGCAACAGTGGTTCTCCCTTTTTCTGGAAATGGCCAGTGGCAATTAGCACAAGCTTCCTCACAGACTGGATCTACTCACACAAGAACAGGGGTGTTTACTACACCCTAACATCAGTAAACGTCAATTTACTACCTGGATGATAGGATCTTAATTCCTTTTCGGCACCTGTTTACCAAGGACATGCAGCAGGTACTAATGGAGGCAAAAAAGCCTGCTACTAGAAAATCATATGCTAGCAAATGGAAAAGGTTTTCTATTTTGTATGAGCAACATAACCAGCAGCCATTCAGGGCTAGTTAATCTCTGGTTCTACAATATTTGTGTGAGTTACTATCCCTATGGCCTTTCTTATTCCTCTATCAAGGTTCATTTATCTGCCATTTCAGCATGTCTGCCCATGGATCCTTCTCTTTCAATACAGTCTCATGTAAAAATGTTCTTTAAAAGGGGGATGTATAAGATACCTCTAGGAAAGCAGGCAGCCCCTCCTTAGGATCTTAATTTTGTGTTAGAGAAGCTAACACTTGCTGCATTTCAACCAGATAATTTGGCTGATTTGAGCTTCTTAACATGAAAAACAGTTTTAATGATTGCTCTGACCTCTGCAAGAAGGTTATCTGAGTTGCAAGCTCTTATGGTGAGTCAACCCTATCTCATTTTATGTAGCGACAGGGTTTCTTTGTGAACTAATTCTTCTTAATCTTAACCCATTTACGGCAGTGGGTGGAAGTGTAAAGCTGTCTACAAATGTGGATGTACAAGATTTGTTTGATAAAATGGAAAAACTAATTTTGAAAGAAACGTCTGTGTTTCTTAATATACAAAGTCTACAAAGATATCTGGAGTTAGATATAACTCCAAGAGGACTCCGCTCTATTAAAAACCCATCTTTGCCTTTTGATTTAATGGTGGAAGAAGAAAAACAATTCCACCAGCGTTGGACAGCTGCCACACATAAGTGTAGCAAAGAATGGGTTAATGTATTAGTAGAGCGAGATCAGCTTAAAAGAACAAAAATTAAAGAGGAAACTAAAATGATATGTCAAGAAATATTGAAACAAACAAATATGAGTGTATTTAAACAATTCTTGAAGAACAATGAAAAATTAACATCATATGAGAATTAAATTTTTAAAAGAAAAAAGAACAAACTAACACGGGACATGAGGGACTATGAGCGCAATAATGCGTTTGAGGTCATCAAGCACTCACGTACGCATGAACGCGTCAGATTCCCAGAAGAACAAGGAATAGCGGAAAAGGGTAATTTTCATCCTAATGGAGAATATGGAGCATCATCGACGGAATATGAAAGTGAAGAGGAATATCCACGGTTACCAAAGCCAGGAAATGGAAGGTACATGTATCAACAGTTCCATAATGAATCGAATGTCAAGGGCATATGGAAGAGGTCATGGAATGAGCCAGTGCAACAAAGGGGAAATGGATATGAACATAGGAACAAAAAACGAGGAAAATAGAACTGAAAGTGAATGTTTAAGTGGGACTTTAAATTCAAATTATGTTGTGAGTCTATCTAAAGTTATACTATCAGAAATGGATTTAAAAGTGCTAAATAAGGGACTTAAATTTGTTCCAACAGTTTTACCCAGATTATATGAAATGAAAATTGAAATGTTCATGTTTGTACTAAGTTATATTTAATTTATCAATTTAAAAATGAATTGAATGAGCATGATTTAAATGTTTCTAGTGTTGATACACATGATAGTAACAGTAGTTGTTTTTTCCTGTGATTCAGATGTTACTACAAATGCATATTGCAAGTTGAACACTGAAATGTTAGCACGTAAAAGTAACTATCTACCTCTGTTTAATAATGAAATTCTGCAACAGTATTTAACATTTATAAATTATACCACAGAGGAGGAATATAAAAAATTTATAAAAAAAGAAGGATATTGGATATAATCTTACTAAGGAAGAATGGGAAAGCTTGAATAGTTTAAGTAAGAGAAGGGACATAGTAATTAAGCCAGCGGATAAGGGGGGGGGGCAAGTTGGTGATACAGCATTACACGCAATATTTAAAAATGTGCTATGTACATCTTAATAACGAGGATATTTATAAATGAATTAATATAGAAGAATATCAACAAGCAATCCAGGAGTATGAGAAATTATTAAGAAAGGGTGTTAGATTATATTACCTTTCTGAGGATGACATAAATTACAAATTCACAAGTAAAGGAAGTCAAATGGCTAAATTTTATTGTGTGCCTAAAATTCATAAAAATATGGAAAATCCTCCAGGCAGACCAATAGTGTCTGCCTGTGCATATTTCACACATAACATTTCAGTACTGCGGTGGTGGTGCTACAGTAGCGTTGTCACCTTACAGTAAGACGTTGTCCTGTTCAATTCTCAGCTAGAGAGTCTTCTGTGTGAAGACATGTGTGAATGGGCGTACCTTCGTTGAAGGTTGTGCATCAGGGCCAGCAACTTGGGACGTAAAAATATACTGCCAATCATTAGTGGACCAGAGTTTCCGCTGTGGCGACCCCTAACCGGGAAAAGCCAAAAGACACAACAACAACATCAGTGCTTTATGCCAAAAGCCATAACTTTACCTTCACATATTAAAAACGCAGTGGATTTCAAAGAAAAAATAAAAGAAATTAGTTGGAACAAGGACAAATATTTTTTTAGTAATGGATGTAGTTAATTTATATACAAGAATAAAATATCAGTATGGATTGGAAGCAGTTCTTCATTTCTTGGGTGACAGCCCAGGAACACAGTATATAATAGAACTAGTACATTTTTGTTTAGAGAACAATATAATTGAATTCAATGGAGAGATATATAGACAATTACAGGGGACAGCGATGGGGGCAGCATTTGCCCCAATGTACGCAAACCTGTTCATGGGATTGTTTGAGAATCTATATATTTATAATAGTACATTTTTTAATCGATGTGTGGAGATATATTTTAGATACATTGATGAATTAATATTTGTGTGTAAAGGGGAATCAAAATTTCTCCCAGAATTTATAAAGGACCTTCATAATAATGGATTTGGGATAAAATTTGATGGCATACAACTAGGACAGAATGTGAATTTTCTGGATTTAAGTACAGAAGGTAGAAAGGATGGTAGTATTAGAACTAAAATATATAGAAAATTTGAAGAAAGAGAGTATTTATTACATGGAGAGAGTTGCCATCCAGGACATATAATGGAGGCAATATCATTTGGAGAAATGTTAAGAATAAATAGAATGTGTAGTGATATGAAAGATGTGGAAGAAGAAATGCAAAAAACTGCGGAAATGTTTATAAATCGAGGATATCAAGTTGAAAAGATTCAACAAGCTATAAATAAAGTAAGCTTAAAAAGACATGGGCAAAAAGTAACTTGTAATACAGAGAATGAGAGAGAAAATCAGAATAATATGAATTTAAAAGAAAATGTATTTTTTGTGACAAAATACACACCTTTCAGTGAGAAGTTTAAGGAAGGAATAAAATATGGATGGAATTTATTAGAAAAAGATAAGCGGTTAATACATATTTATAATAAGAAAGTGACGTTCTCATACACTAGAGGTAGAAACTTGAAGGATTTTCTAGTGCATGAAAATTTCAACTAGTGGAAAACATAAGATGTAGAGACATGGTTCAACAAGAAACCTTCCCATGTGGTAAATGTAGTATTTGTCCTTTTGTAAAAAAACACTTTTACAAGAGTGAATGGGATAAAATTTCAGGAAAGAGGCTTACATAGTTGCAATAGTGAAGGAATAATGTATTGTTTAAAATGTCCATGTAATAAATATTACATTGGAAAAAGCAAAAGAAGTTTATCAACTAGGGTAAAAGAGCATATTCGTGACATTAAAAAGGCAGTCAATTTAGCCCAGTTGCACTGCATTTTCTTGAAAAACTTGGGAGAGAATTTGGTGGATTACAAGTAACCATTTTAGAATGCATCAAAAAGGCAAATTTTAGTACAATAGATGTAAAAAAGAAGCTAAGGGAAAAAAGAATCTATATTTATTTTAAAATATAATACTTTAAGTCCAGCAGGACTTAATCAAGAATGTAATTGGAGATGTTTTTTATTAATTTGTTTTTAAATAATACTGCTTTAAATATTATAGAAATTGAATAATTGATGTTAATCGATTAATTGATGTTTGGTAAAAAGTATTTAATGAAAATTTTTTTGGAACAAGTCATACTCTGTTAAAGGCTTATATAAGCCGAGGCGCTAGAGCAGTGATTTGAAGTATTCTGTTTTAAATAAACGGTAAAGATTTCTTGGTTGCTTCTTCATTTTATGTGGTGAAATAATTCTTCTTTTATGCCTAAGGTGGTATCTAAGTTTACTTTAAACCAAACCATACATCTCCCTGTTTTCTTTCCTGAAACTAAAAATGAGCGAGAAAGGATACTCTATACCTTGGGTGCCCACAGGCAACTCAGGTACTATCTTGACATAAACAAATCTTTCAGATCTTTATATCAATTGTTCATTTCTAGAGCATGTAAGAAGAATGGCTTGTCTAATCTTTTACCTTTTGATGCACTCACAATAACAAAACTATACCAGCAGGGTCAAGGCACACTCTACCAGGGCCTTGACTTCCTCTGTGACTTTTTGGAAAGGGTTGGATTATAGAAGTATTCTAGCAGGACCAGTCTTTTGTCAACTAGTGCTCTAGGCAAAAGGTCTTCACAGTGCCCCCCCCAACACCACCCGATGCCCCCATCCTGGTCTACATACACCGTCCAAATTTCTGGAAAAGCACCCCTGCTAGAGCGGTGCCCTAGGCGGCCACCTAGTTGGCCTATGCCTAAGGCCAGCTATGCATTCTAGAAGCTGCTACTTGGCTCCCTTTACATACTTTTTACAAAGCACTATAAGCTTGATTACTTCTCATAGTCTGTCCGCATCAAACTTTGCTAGTACCATTCTCCAGGGATTCCTGGACTCTTCTCCTTCCATCTCCCAAATGTAGTTAGCTATGGCATCTAGCTAAGGCCACTGCACTAGTGATCAGTAAGATAAACATAGTACTGTTGTGTAAGTAAAATTTACCACAAATGAACCTGCTCCCTCCATCCATCCCACTTATTGTTTGGTGCGTTGTTTATGCCAGGGTGTGGACATTTTATTTTTTCTTGTTCCAAGCATTGTTCTTACAGGCCTCCGTCTTTCTGCTGGCAAGAAAACTCTGAAGGGCTTCATGCCAAAACTTGTGTTTTAGTCAGCTCAGCTTGAGTTGCCTGACAGCTTGGGCATGTGGAAGGTGTATTGAAGCTCTGGAATCTGGCCAGCTGTTATATCCTTGGCAGCATATAACCCATATAGCTAAAGCTACTGCAGCAGTGATCATTCAAATGTCTACTGTTACTGTAAGTTTTACTTAATACAACTGTATGTTTCTATAGGACAAAATTAAGACCCTATGAAGGAACCACTGGTTTAACAGGTAAAAGATGTTTAAACCCCCTTCAAGATCTGTTTCACTTGAGGTAAAGTAGATAGGGGTGTCTAAGGGCAGGTAGATGAAAACTGCCAGCACCAAGTTCAGTGTGAAGCATCAAAAAACCATCCCACATTCAAATTGTTTCCTATATGGGAGACAAAGAGAAAATGAAAAGTTATACAATAAAATAAAATAAAATAACACATGCTCATTAAAGTGAAACACATAATTTTATAAATGATCATTCAAACCTGGTGAGAACAAAGTTCCCAGTTCAATGATCCAATATTTCTCTTTTTCAGTGAGAATAGAATGCCATCCCTGTTTGTTGGATCTGTCCCCAAGGATTCTGTCAGTGATGGTAAACTGGAACCTGGCTGAATTATGTTGTGTACTGTGTCAAAATAAGGCATTGGTATCCCTCCTAGTTCGTATGTCACTACGATGTTCAGGCATATGTAATCGAAGTGGTCGTGAAGTCTGTCCAACATAGAACGAACCACATGTTCATGTAGCAAGGTATACCACCCAATCACTGTTACAATTGCCAAAAAATTTGATATCAAAAATTCTGTCGGTATTTTTGCTAGTAAAATGTTTTGATCTGAAAATGAAAGGACATGATGAATAATGACCACAATGGTATGTACCCCATAGTTTGTCACCTGTCATGGTTAGTTGGTGGTGTATGGCTCCGGCCAAACTGACACTTTTGTAATGTGAAAAAAATGATCCCAATGTCCTGCCCCTTCTATATCCATACCTGCATACATCACCAATCCATGGTTTGATCTCCTCATTGGCAGTGAGAATATTCCAATGCTGGGATATAACATTCCTCATAAGGTTAATGTTACGTCCAAATGTGGTGATGAACCGGATAGGCTCATCCTGTTCAATATGGATCTTATCAGAATATTGGAAAAGGGAGGTTCTGGTGGAATTAAGAGCAACTTGTTGAGCACCCCGGATGTCAAGCTCCTGGTAGCCCCTAGCTCTAAATCTGTTAGCTAAATCCTGTTGAGATACATCATAGTCATTATCTGAGGAACAGATTCTACGAATCCTGAGAAACTGAGACTTGGGTATGTTTCGGATGATGTGGTTGGGATGCATACTAGTTGCATGTAATAGACTGTTATACTGAGGGTATTTTCGAAATGTTTTACTACATAAAGTATCATCAGAATTCCTGGTTATAGTTACATCCAGGAAATTGATCTCATTTTTGTCATAAGTGGATGAAAACTCACCTGATATAATTGTGATTTGTGTAACCAAAATTTAAGGGCTTCCAATCCAGCCCAATGTGGAATGTTTGTATATAGAGCCTTGACATCCAGGGTACAAAGTAACCAGTCTGGTTCCAGTTGGTTCTCAGCAATGATTTGCAAACATTGCATGGTATCCTGTAATCTGGCACGAATAAAGCCCAATAATGGTTTGAGATATAAAGTAAGGAACTCTGATAATTGTTCTGTTAGGGATCCCATGCCAGATACAATTGGTCTTCCAGGGGGCTTATTGAGACATTTGTGTGTCTTAGGTAACAGATATAATGTTTGTTTCTGTGGCTCCTGCACTGTAAGATGTGCCTTCACTGTATCAGATATGATACCCTCAGAGACAGCTAAACCCAGAAAGTTGTCAATTTCTTGCTTGAAATTAAGGGTGGGGTCAATGGGCATCTTCATGTAATGGGAAGAGTTGGAAAGTTGTCCATTTCCCTCCCCCAGATAATAATCCGTATCCATGATGACTACCGCTCCACCCTTGTCGGCCTGTGTAATGACAATATTTGTGTTGTCCCTAAGTTGCTGCAATGCCAGTTGTTCAGTATTGGTTAAATTGTGTTTCAAGGGTGAAAACTCATCCAATTTGAAATGTATGTCTCTAAGTACTGCTTGCTGAAAGACTGCTACATTTTGATTCATAGGTGGTACAAAATTAGATTTGTGAAATTTAAATCTGGTGGATCTTTGAGAGTCAGTTTTAGACCCAAAAAATAACTTGAGGTTAATCCTGCGACAAAAATCATTAGTGTCATTCACTAAGTCGGACTCATCAACAAAAAACCCTGGGACAAAATTCAAACCTTTATTTAAAAGTTTCTTTTGATCTTCAGTTAAAGTAGTTTGAGAGATATTCAATATATTGCCATCTATTGTCTCATAAGTGTTTGAATGAGGCCCTCGATTGTATCTATTTTTGTATTTCCTATGTTTTCTCCCACCCCTCCTCCTGGTATGTTTAAAGGGTGGACCTGGATCTTAGCTTTATTGGGGACCGGGGATTCTCCAGTGTTAATCCCTTCAGTGTCTGTAGTGGGGGAATCATCAGCTGATGTACTGCTGTATGTATGAGACCCTTTCAATATAGATCTGGGTCTTTTTTTGAAATTCCTACCAGGATTCTGTCTGGTATCTATGAATCTAACATTTTTGGTGGTATTAAAGGGTCGTCCCCTCTGATAGTCAGTTAAATCCCTATTAAATTTCTTTATTTTTTATCCTTTGTCTGTTTTTCAAAAACTAGCAATTCTTTTGACAACTTGTTAAGACATATAGAAAATTGTGAATATCCCTCATAGATTTTCACTTCACTACACAAGTCACCAACCTCTTTAATATTTGTTTCAATGGTTCGTTCATAATACGAACTCAATATCCAAACAAAGTTCATGGATGCCTGTTGTTGGGCTAGATACCATTAATTGGACAGTGTTTCATCAATTTTACTTACAAGTGGTTGGGTTTTAATTCTCAAACCCCTAGGGGTTATTTCTTTGTTCGAATAAGCTTTAAAAAGCCTCAAATGCCAAATATTGGCTCTCAAACTTTTCATGCTTTTGCCAAGTTTCTGAAAAGCACTGTTACAGCTGTCAACTGGATCTATAAGTTGTGGAGTACCATTCTCATCTGGTATACCAAAGACACCAATATCATTTTTATCGGCACAAAGCCCTTGAAGTATTTCAATGACAATAAGCTGTAAGTTGGTGGGTTTGAACAGACCAATCAAAAATAGTATTATAAGTTGTTAGAAGAACTGGTCAACAATTTTTATGAATTCAATCTGGGAAAACAATCTGCTTATCAGAGGGGTGATCCCTATGTCCACCAAAAGGTAGTAATCATATCCGATTCTCAATGTTCATAAGAAATGAACTATATTGGGGAACTTAACTGCAGTTAGAATCCTGATAGGAAAGAAAATCAATGTAGTTGTATATTATGATGTGAATTTTTAATATAGTAACCCATAAGGCTACAAAATAGGGCCTTGTATGTATTGGAGCCCTCTAAAAATGTGGTAGTCAATAATGTATTTAAAACAATAATCCAGTTATAGTAACTTGGTCCTGTAAACATAAATCAAACTAATAAAATGTTACAGTATAACAATAACCATATCACCATTGTATGTTCAACCTATAAAAGTTGTATGCAGAACAAATAGAAATTGAAATAAATAGATTTCAGAACAACCATCAAGATTCAATATAGGTTCAAAACATGTTTGGCTAATCCACCAATTAGTTGGTCTCAACTTGACATAAAGGTATATTCTGATAATGAACACATACAACTTAAAACTATACTACGTTAAAGTTTGTATATGTTAAATCCACTTAAGATATGTGAAATGCATTTATATCACTCCACATTAATATATAGCATGTTATTAAAGGGGTAATTTATAATTGTGATAATTGTAACATTCCAAATTAGTCAGAAAACTGACAGTCATCCTATGAAGAAACAAAGAAAGAGATATCTGTGCTTTCTTTAAAGACAATTCTGTGATAATATTGAACCCAATTCCATACAACAGTATCCCTGATTTCCAAGATAAATCACACTTCTTATAGTAGACACATACAATTCAGTTTGAAACAATATAGTGATATGTTAAGTCCCAGTAAAATATATAGATGCATTTATATCGTTCCACAATAATTAAAGAAAACATTGTGATAATGAGCATTATAATATGCCACAAGAAAAAATAAAGAAGGTTATAAATGCTTCTTTAAATAAATTCTTTGATATTGTAACACCCAGTTCCATGCAACAATGTCCCTGGAGTCTAATATAAACATCAACTGTTTCATACCGAACAGGATGAACCTATCTGGTTCATCACCACATTTGGACGTAACATTAACCTTATGAGGAATGTTATATCCAAGCATTGGAATATTCTCACTGCCAATGAGGAGATCAAACCATGGATTGGTGATGTATGCAGGTACGGATATAGAAGGGGCAGGACATTGGGATAATTTTTTTCACATTACAAAAGGGTCAGTTCGGCCGGAGCCATACACCACCAACTAACCATGACAGGTGACAAACTATGGGGTACATACCATTGCGGTCATTGTTCATCGTGTCCTTTCATTTTCAGATCAAAACATTTTACTAGCAAAAATACCGACAGAATTTTTGATATCAAATTTTTTGGCAATTGTAACAGTGATTGGGTGGTATACCTTGCTACATACACAGTGATTGGGTGGTATACCTTGCTACATGCACACGTGGTTCGTTCTATGTTGGACAGACTTCACGACCACTTTGATTACGTATGTCTGAACATCGTAGTGACATACAAATTAGGAGGGAGACCAATGCCTTATTTCGACACAGTACAGAACATAATTCAGCCAGGTTCCAGTTTACCATCATTGACAGAATCCTTGGGGACAGATCCAACAAACAGGGATGGCATTCTATTCTCACTGAAAAAGAGAAGTATTGGATCATTAAACTGGGAACTTTGTTCTCACCAGGTTTCAATGATCATTTATAAAATTATGTGTTTCACTTTAATGAGCATGTTATTTTTTTTTATTTTATTGTATAACTTTTTATTTTCTCTTTGTCTCTCATATAGGAAACAATTTGAATGTGGGATGTTTTTTTGATGCTTCACACTGAACTTGGTGCTGGCAATTTTCGTCTACTTACATTGTTTTCTGCCTTGCATTTGGGTCTTACTTGCAGAGTATCTCTTCTTGGTGTCTAAGGGCAGACAAGCAAAAACAGTCAAAAAATTAATCTTAACAGAAGAGAAGTAAAGGCTTGAAAAGGCTCTTTTTTAGCCTGGCACCAAATAGAAAATCTTCTTCACTTTCCCAAATATGATTTTCGAGTAGTAGTTTTTTTTTTAGCCAGCTTTAATATCTTTTGTATGTCTTCATAGAAAATGGAAAATATGCTTCTCAAAAACTAAGTATGAAAAAATATATTGTTTTATTAGGTTATCCCCAACAGGGAACATACCTGCTCGGTCAGGAACAGGATAGCCAGTGGATGACCATGATTCATGATATGTCCAAGGCCTTTGATACCATTCCCCACTCAGGAATCATAGAAAAACTCACTAAGCTAGGCATCAGCCCCTATATCAGTAGGTGAGTTGCAAACTGGCTCACAGATAGAACCCACAGTGTGAAAGTAGCTGACTCCAAGTCAGACTGCTGACCAGTCATGAGTGGAGTCCCAAAGGGATCGGTCCTGGGTCCTCTAATGTTTGGTATCTTCTTCTCAGAAGTCCAATCCAACACAAAGGGACTTTGGCTGACAAAGTTCACAGATGTTTGCAAGTTGGGAGCTATTATTAACTACCCAAGTGATGTTGACATCCTACAGAAAGGCCTCACTGAGACCAACAACTGGGGTCAGAACCATGGCCTTAAGCTTAATGCCAAAAAAATGTGTCTTCATCCCCTTTGGGAAAAACCCAGTTCCAATGAACTACCACACCAATGGTAGTCCACTGGACACAGAAGGCGTTATAAGACATCTGGGAACATAGGTTGACAGCAACCTCTTTTTTAACCACTACACTGCCACTGTGGTCAGAAAGTCCTTCTATGTGGCACATCTCATTACTAAGGGTTTTGCATCCAGAAAGAAAGCGGTCATTGTCTCACTCTATTCTTCCCTCATTAGGCCAGTCATCGAGCACAATGCCCCATTTGGCATGTACCTCACTAAACACCTGCAACAACTGGAGAGGCCACAAAAGTACCTCACAAAGAAGATCCTAGGCCTTAAATATGTGTTCTATATGGACAGACTCAAAAACTCCAACTATTCTCTGTCTCATATTGCCTACTTAGAGGCAATCTCTGCTTGACTTACAAAGCCATGTCTGATCCAGCTCTGTTAAAAATGCTACATCTAAAGAAATCCCAATCCCTCCACACCACATGCTCCAGAGACCTCAACCTCATTACCACAATCAACAGAATGCGCTGGAGGGACAGGTTCATAACCCAGAGACTGCCCATGCTATGGAATAGACTTCCTATATATGTTAAACAGAGCACCTCACTGGCCCTCTTCAAGAGAAATCTTGATGAGTGGATGGGAAATAGAAAATTCACCCCGGGGATCACTCCAGTGGCTCAACTTGAAAGAGGCACCGGGAACTAAGGTGGGGTGGCACAATGCCAGGGTAATCCTATGGGCTAGGCTTGTAAAGGTTCCAGGGCCATTAGCCTAGTGCACACCTATGAACCTATGTGTTTATTCTTCGGTGGTAAAAAAGTTCTGATCATTTGACACCATGGCTACTAGTTAATACCTATGCTCCTTTTGTAGGTCAGTAGCTATGATGTGTGGAAGGTGTTCTCCAGCTTTGGAGGTAGGTTGGTAGAAGACTGAACCTTGGCAGAACATCCCATATAAAATAGGCTACTGCACCAATAATCTGATGAAGAGCATATTTTTTATAAAGATACCGATATTTAGAATGAGACTATGTTGCTTGAGGTATTCTAAGAACATTCAATAGGTTTGCTGGATATTAATGTTAAGAAAATGCTTATGCTTGTTTTAGTTTTTATTGTTGTTCTTCTTCTTCTGGCTTTTCCCGGTTAGGGGTTGTCACAGTGGATCATCTGTCCGCTCATGATTGGCTGTGGAGTTTTACGATGTTGAGTTGCCAGCCCGGCCCCCAACCTTCCACAGAAGGCACACACATACACACACTCACACCTAGGGCCAGTTTGGAGTGTCCAGTCCACCTACAGCATGCCTTTGGGGTGTGGGAGGAAACCGGAGCACCTGGAGGAACCCCACGCGACCACAGGGAGGACATGCAGACTCTACACAGAAGGCACCCCAGCCCGAGGATAGAACCGGAAAACCTCTTGCTGTGAGGTGACAATGCTAACCACTGCACCACCGTGGCCGCCCTTAGTTTTTATTGTTATTGCTGACTAAAACTAAGACGTCATCAGGCTCACAACAATTTTCTAAAGCCTGAATAGGTTTTCTCCATGAACCAGCAATAACAGTGGATTTATAAGCTGAATTCGAGAGTGTTGCTGGATAATAACACTCATTTGTATATATATGATGACCTAATGAAACAGCGTATACTCAAAAGAGCAGTAACGTAAAAAAAATTCCAACTCTGGCATTGTACAGCAGCAGGGAAACAACAAATTCCCAGTCACTGTTGTAATCTGACACACACACACACACACACACACACACACACACACACACACACACACACACACACACACACACACACACACACACACACACACATGCACACACATGCATACTCACACACATACAGAAGAAGGCAGCTGGGTAAACCAGAAAAAAAAGAGCATTCTCTCTTTTGAGTGTTCAAGCTTATGAGCTGCAATCATATACCTATATCTATTTCTGTTTATCCATATATCCACACAGACACACACAGAAACACGTGTGTGTGTGTGTGTGTGTGTGTGTGTGTGTGTGTGTGTGTGTGTGTGTGTGTGTGTGTGTGTGTGTGTATACATGAGTCTATGAGAAATTCTGCTTGAAGTATCAAAACTTCGAGTGCCGGTCATAGACTTGAAAGAGTTTGAATCACAAAGATTCAGAAACATGATACCTGGCATCAGAAAGATTTGAAGAAAAACAAAATATACTTTTTTACTGGGTAGCAAGCCCCCCCACACACCAGCACCCCCTGCTAATTATATATATCAACTCCAAGACTGTAATGCAGTGGGGAAGAGCAAATTCCCTGATCCCCAGTGTACTGTAATCTCATACTGAAAAAAAAAACCTGTACATGTGAGCAGCTGATTTTTAATCAGATATATCTGTGTGTGTGTGTGTGTGTGTGTGTGTGTGTGTGTGTGTGTGTGTGTGTGTGTGTGTGTGTGTGTGTGTGTAGCAACAGATACATGTCAGGCATATGGAGCTGGCAGTTTGCCTGAGGACAATATTTACTCAAATCCTAGTGCTGTAAAGCAAATTCAGCCATTTTCAGCAAACCTAAAAAAAACTTTTTTTGCTTGCGGGGAGCTGCCCTATACCTCCCTTTGGTGGGAACCCCTTTTCCTTCACCACTAATAATGCCCATATCCATCTCAGCTAACATTTACTTACCCATGGTTGCACAACAGTTGTGAAAAGGGTAGACTACAGATTTACAAGAAGAAGGTGACAGTCAGTTGTCTATCAGGTGGCAGGATCTGCCACATAACACATGCACTCAAGTCACTCCACAACAAGTACAAATATGACTCAGTCATTGTCCATGTGGGTGTGAATGACCTGAGCTGTACCTCCCTGGACTACATGAAAAGAGATGTGATAGAACTCTCAGATTATGTGGCCCAGGCAGATATGACCCTAGCCCTGAGTAATATTCTATCATCATCCAGAATGATACCACAGTATGAGCAGAAAATGATTGACTTCAACAATTGGCTACATTTCTGGTGTCATTCTAAGGGGATCCAGTATTTGTCTGCCTGGGATGACATGATCGACAGACCTCGATGCTTTGCCAGAGACAGCCTGTATATGTCACCTCTGGGATTCCAGGTACTGGCTAAGGCTCTTGCCACCCCATATAGTGCCTTTTTTAGGCAGTGTTCCAAAGACCAACATTTCATCGTAAAAGCTACAAACAAATGTGGTCTGGGGGGGGGGGGTCATGCTGCTCAATGCTAGGTCTAAATCTCAAGATGCACTCGCTCAAAGCTCTCCTCAAAATGGAGAATGTCGACATCTGTGCTGTAATGGAGACCTGGTTTAAAGATGCAGAAAGCACCCCTGAACTCCCAGGCTACAACTTATTCCATACCTTTCAGCATCAGAATACGGCCGGAAGCCATATTCTTAAGGGATACGCAGATCTCTAGACTGGTAGCCCAGCATAATGAATCCGAGATACTTCAAGTACAACTAACACTGGGTAAGATGGCTATACAAATCATAGCCTGCTACAGAACCCCAAACATGTCCCTAGACTCTCACTCCAAGTTCCTAAGCACCCTGGAATCTATCAGGGTTCAACATAATACTCTCATACTGGGTGACTTCAACTACCCTTCCATCAACTGGGAAAACAATTCAAGTACTAATGTACAGGCCCAACGCTTTCTGGAATTTATCAATTCTAATGCCCTGGACCAGCTCATTCTGACCCCCGCTAGAGGAAACAACATCCTCGACCTGGTTATCACCAACATGGGAGACCATTGCTCCACACCTATAGTCAATTCTTCCCTGGTTAAATCGGACCACAAACTGATCACCATGGAAATCTCCATCTCACCTACAACACCCGCTAAGGTGACCACCCTGAAAAACTTCTCTAAAGCCAACTTTGGGCTCCTAAAAACAGAGGTGGCTAACTTCTCATGCACCCATGCCAATGGAAAATAGCTGCATGACTGCTGAATCATACACCAATGCACTGTACGAACAAGTACACAAATGCATGGACCTCGCCATACCAAATAGAACTAAGATGCTCTCCTCCAAAAAAAGGAAGCCAATCTGGTGGTCCCCAGCCATCGATAAACTCTACAACAGAAGGAAGAAACTGTTGCAGAAAAAACATGAAGTCACAAGAATGGCAAACCTCCCTTATTAGTCTCAACAAAAAGCTGAGATCCCTTATCAAATCCTGTAAAGCAGCTATGAAGGCAGAATTGTGGCTGACACCAAAAACAACCACAAAGCCTTCTATAGCTATATCAAAAACCTCCAAGGCAGTACACAGATTTTCTCTGAGTTATTGCACAATGGCACCTCCTATACTGAGCCGACAGATTCAGTGCCAACTTTACCCTCTCCAAGGCCCCTATCACAATACCAGAAGAAAGCCTGGTACCCACAATTTCTGTGGCACAGATAAAAGCTGCATTGTCCAAAGCCAAGAATACAGAGTCCATGGGACCTGATAATATCCCTGGCTGCATCCTACATGAGCTGCAAAATGAACTGGCACCACATCTGTGTGCCCTGTTCAATCACAGCCTTACCTCAGGCTATGTCCCTAATGAATGGTGCACTGCTACAGTCATCCCACTCCATAAAGGGGGAGCAACTACAGACCCTGGGAACTATTGCCCCATTAGCCTGACAAGTCTGGTATGCAAAGCTATGGAGAGCATCATCATGGACCTTCTTAACAAAGATATAGGCAATCTCCAAACTCTTGACCCCACACAGTTTGGCTTTGTCATGGGGAGATCCTGCCTGCTGAACCTGGTTGACTTCTTTGAGGCAGTCACCAAGGTTGTGGATGCAGGTAAGGCAGTGCATACAGCCTACCTCGACTTGGCCAAGGCCTTTTATGCCATTCCCCACTCAGGTAACATTGATAAACTCACCAATTTAGACATCAATCCTTACATCACTAGGTGGGTTGCAAATTGGCTCACAGACAGGACCCACAGAGTGAAAGTTGCGGATTCCAAATCAGACTGTCGACCAGTCATGAGTGAAGTCTCACAGGGCTTGGTCCTAGGCCCTGTCCTGTTTGGCATCTACTTCTCAGAAGTCCAGACCAACATAGAAAGACTCTGGCTGACCAAGATCACTGATGACTGCAAGCCAGGAGTCATTATCAACTCCCCAAGCGATGCAGACATCCTACAAAAGGGGCTCTCTGAGACCAATGACTGGTGTCAGAACCATGGCCTGAAGCTTAATGCTAAAAAAATGCGTTATCATCACCTTTGGAAAAAACTCAATTCCCATGAATTGCCATGTTGATGGGAGCCCATTGAACACTAAAGGGGCCATAAGAGATCTGGGCACCCAGGTTGACAGTCACCTCACTTTTGACCACCACATTGCCACTGTGGTCAAAAAGTCCTTCTATGTGGCACATCTTATAACTAAAGGTTTTGCATCCAGGAAGAAAGAGGTCATCATCCCTCTCTACTCATCCCTCATTAGACCAATCATTGAATATAATGCCCTGTTTGGCATGTACTTGACCAGACACCTACAACAGCAGGAGAGGCCACAAAAGTTCCTAACAAAAAGGATCCTAGGCCTTAAACACATGTTCTACATGGACAGACTCAAGAAACTTCAGCTGTTCTTAGTCTCTTATTGCCTATTTAGAGGTGATCTCTGCTTGACTTACAAAGCAATGATCGACCCAGCCCTACTTGAAATGCTACAACTAAAGAAATCCCAATCTCCCTCACCACATGCTCCAGAGATCACAACCTTATAACCACAATTAACAGAACATACATCTCCAAAGACTGCCCATACTCTGGAATAGACTTCCCATACATGTCAAGTAGAGCATCTCGCTAGCCCTCTTCAAGAGAAATCTTGATGAATGGATGGGTAACAGAAAGTTCACTCCAGGGATCACTCCAGTTGCCCTACTGGATAGGGGCACTGTGAACTAACATTGGGTGCTATGGTGCCTGGGCAATTTTTTAGGCTAGGCTTGTAAAGGCTCCAGGGCCATTAGCTTAGTACACACCTATGAACCTATGAACCTATGATTTATATGTATGAGCCAGTTATATACAAAATTAATTCCACAATTTGCTGTACATTTAAAATAGTTCACTTGTTTACATAACACATAGAATGTTAATATAGAACTCCCAAAGGTAAAAGTCCCTAAGGTTATGATGTACATAAGTTATATACTTTACAAAATGACACCTATTTACACAGGCTATGCATTACTTGACTAACTACTACAGTAGTTACTAGCACAGATATAATATTTCTGAATTAATTTGAATTAATACTTTAAGAATTAAAACAGAATAAATTAAGAAATGCTATCTAGATGGACAGCCTACCCAAGAATTAGTACCCAAATATACCAAGCATTTTAATTGTTTGCCCATTAAAATAAATCTAACAGCCACATTACAGATTATCTGTAGTAGAACCCCTACTTTGAGCAGAAAATACTGTAACATAAACACTTGACTTCGTTTTGAGTATCTAACAGCTTCAAATGCTTGCAACTGAGGGATCTGGTTCAGGTTTATGTAACTGGCAAGGTCAGTTACAATGCGTATTATGCCTAGATTTATTTGTCTTAGCCTGCTGTCTTATTTGGTCTCCCACTCACTTAGACTGCTGCAACTCTGTCACCAGCTGCTTAAGATATTTATATTAAATATATTGTAAAATGTTATATTGCATCAGATGAAGAAAGAAATAAAGACAATTTCCTTTCTTTATTGTATACCAGTTACATCACCTGTTTAAAAAAATATAGTTAAGTATTAGTGCAAAAGAACAGGCAATATCAAAATGGCCCAGTACCATTTGTTGATGGCAATTCTTATTAATATAGCAAAATTGTTTGTATGCTTGTTTGTATCATATTTCTAGTTAGGTGACCTATGTAATGATGGCCTTGGGGTATATTTATATGATGCTGGATGGTAGGATGAAATTCCATCTTTTGGCTTCTGTCTGTGGCTCTATTTCAAATGTAATTCACAAAAGAAACACTGGGTGGCACCAAAAATCCACTTAACGAAATGGTGTTACAGCCCACTACAACTTCGCTCACACTATATTTCTTGCATGAATATTATACCATTACAAAAAAGATGTAATACAATTTTACCACTGTCTATTACTTCCTGACTGGTATAATAAGCAGTTAATGGAATTATTGTCTTCATAGCTTTAACACATGGACTGATGGAGAAGGTGCAGATTTAGACAGCTGCAGAAAACAGTGCTGGTAGGATGTCTGTTTTCAGTTATACTTATGTATGGTCTTTTAAAGCATCCCCTCGTCAAAGGAATTTCAGTAGTTTCACTAGAAGTCCTTAGAGTCTGAATTCTGACTTTGGATAAATATTTTTGCCTACTCTGCTTATTTGTTTCTTCTTATGTACATCATATCCATCTTTGAAATAACTAGGAATAAAAAGTACATACAGATTGTATATATTAATTAACATATTGCAAGTATGGTTTAAAGGGAAGGAATTTCAATATCTTTTTTCTTTTATATACACTAACGTCAGATGAGTTAAACTTAGAAAGTGACAACAGCATTAAGTAAGGACAAATCAGATAATGATTGGTGGTTGTGGTGAGGTTCTTTCCCAGTACAAGTGAACTGAAAATTAATGACAATGCAAAAATGATGTAAGTTATTTTGCACTAGTTCTTAAACGGATTACAAAGTATAGTGCAAATTACTACTGTAGTTTCTGTGACTTCCCTAATTTAAAGACAAGGAAGATTTTTGGGCATTCCCTGTTATGGTGGAGGGAAGTAGCTCTCCTGTCTTCTCAAATGAAATGTGCGGTGAGTGCCCAGAGGATTTATATAAGTTCTAAGTCTTTGTATGATGCTTGACAAGTGCTCTTAGTTTTGTCTGCTGTAAATCCTGAAATAAATGCCTCACGCTTTTAATCAGTTATTTTAATTATATTGTCCCACATAATACTGCAAATCTGTCATATTTGTTTCATGTCTAGTGATGATTTATAAGCTTCTACAACAGTATAAAGTTCAATCACTTTAATATACAGTAGTTTGTAAACAGTTTAACAGTTTTAACATTACAGCTCAGTTTTCCTATCAGCTACTTTGTGAGTGTGTGTGGATGTGTACATGTGGGTGAAATATATACTGTATTTTATATATATATATATATATATATATATATATATATATATATATATATATATATATATATATATGTGTGTGTGTGTGTGTGTGTGTGTGTGTGGGTGTATGTTTATATATCTATAAATAAAATACTATGTATGGACCATATTGATTGCCGTACAGTTTATCAACTACACAGTTTGTTGATATGGCAAGGCTGTGGCGATTTGTGGAAAGCATGTGTTAGCAAGCACTGTTACAGTCAATTTTTTTTTGTTAATGATAAATGTATAGTGTAGGATTTGTTGTGTTTGCAGGTGTGCAACTATGGGGTTAGCATATAAGTAAATGGACGTGGTGGCTAAGTTCCACCATTGGGGGGACATAGTATCTCCATTATAAATGCTTTTTTTTTTGTCCTTTTAATTTAAGTGACACCAGTGCAGTTATTTGTTAAGGCTCTCAATGTGTGTAATCTTAAAAAGCTGGAAAGTCATTCTGCTGACAAATATAATTTATCGACTTCCTGTTGTGTTTCACAACAAGAAGTGTTTGTATTAACTGAGTGTGTGATTGCTGGTTTAATGTGTGTTACAGTAGGAGAGTTTTAAATGTAGGTTAGGAATAGTGTATGTGCTGTTTGTGTGCAACTGAGCGTATCCAGCTTGTTTGTGGGGTATTCATATGTTTTTTTAATATTAAATTATAAGCCACTAATGCAGGTTTAAGAATACTACTTTTGTGTATTTTGATGTAAAGTAGTCCCTCTCTCCAAAGCTAACTTAAGCAGCTGACAGTAATGGCAGGGTGATACCATGGACCACTGTGATTTACCATCAAGGCTAAAACCTGATGCTGTAAATGCAGACAGAGTGTTCAAACACCACATCACCTGCTGAATGGGATGGTGAGCTGTGATTATGCAATGGAACTTCTTAAAAAGATGTTTTTTTTCTTAAAACACTCTGTTATATAATTGAAATGCCTTTCCAAAATATGGTTTAGGTGCTCTGTTCCTGCAGCACAGTAATTTCAGACTTCAGGTTTTCTGTACCACTCACATGTGTGTACGTGCACACACACACACACACACACACACACACACACACACACACACACACACACACACACACACACACACACACACACACACACTCTCTGGAGATTTTACAACTATATGTCAGATATACCAAAGGATTTGATTGGCTGGGCAGTTTTAGCCATTGTAGAAGATGGCTTATATATAATGAAATGATTGCTTTTTTGTTTGCTTAGATTTTAGGTACAATTTATTTATTCTTTGTAGAAATATCTTTAAATATTTGCACATTGATGTCAGAAAATCTGAAATTCATGAGTGTGAAGTTGTAATCTGTGTTGAGATTTTAGTATTTAATATTTTTTCTAAAGTATTCTTTTTCATTATGTTAAAATACTAAGTAAAGTGTTATTCATTGTTGTGTAGTTCATTAGCAAAGTGTAACCAGGCAGCCACTGAGCTGTATTTGTAAATGCATTACTAAATGGGTTTTATACTGGAAATCTGCCTTGCCATTGTAGAATTTCCTTAGAATGGATCCTGCATATTGCTCATTGTAAATATGAAATGTAAATATCACTTATTCACTTATTAGAAGTCATATTTTATTTATTTATGTTTGTTTAGTGAGTAGTACAACTAATCAAAAGTGAACCGCTTCAGCAGAGTCCCAGAGGAAAAAGTCCTCCAGTCATTTTGACATAGTTGATATATATTCAAGTGCAAATTGGATATATGATGGGAAAAAGAAAATTTACCCCAGGATTGCCTCCTGTACTACTAATGGACAAAGGCAGCTCCTAAATGCTTTATTTCATGTATTTGTCCCCTCAAATTATCTATGGTATGATCCTCATTGTTCTCATTAGGGGGTAATATATAATTATCGACCATGGGATGGGTAAGGCCATTCTCTAACCAAATGGGATAAGTTAATTTGAACAGAAAAAGGGAAAGTGGCTAGGCTTAAAATGGTCCTCAAGGGCAGGTATCCTAGTACTTGCTTATGAACCTATGAATATATATAAAGTATATAGTGATAATAATAATAATTATTATCCATATAACCAAGCACCACAGTGACGACTTTCACTTGGCTGGGTCTTTCTTGTAGGTTTTTAATGAATGGCTTGTCTATGTGACCTATTTACTCTTTAGTTTGGATGTTCTTTGGCATATTTTGCAGGCAGCCAATGTTTGTGGGCATCAGGCTTGATTTTAAGTTCTGTGTTTCTAAAATATATCTAAACAATTCGCTTATGATATACTGATGAGGCAGCGTGATGGGGGCCCATGACCCTTATGGATAGAATATAAAAGTAGTTAAAACCCTGCTTGCTGACCCCTGCTGTCTTTCTCCTAGAGATAGAAAATTGAGTAAAATCTGGGTGAAATGGGCTAGGCTTGTAAGGGCTCTTGACTGAGCCATTAGCCTAGTAATCTCCTATGAAGCTATGAGTCTAAATAAAAGGCTGAAACATGTATGTCTTAATCTTGTGGAGTTTAGTTTTTTTGGCCTGAAAATGCCCTTAAAGACTTAAGCAATAAGTCATTGGCTTTCAGAAGTCATGTAGCTGAAATACTGCTATGTCCTTAAGGGATCATTTACATATATCTCAAGTGCCTCCACTAGAGGAGGCTTAAGGTTTTATACAATAAAGACTCTACCTTGACTGGATCTTTCTTGCAATTTCTACTGAATGGTTTGTCTGTATGATATTTTACCCTTTGGCTTGGATGGTATTTGGAATATTTTGCAAGAACCCTAATATTTATGGACATCAGGCTTAATGTTAAGCTTTGTGTTTCTAAAAGATAGCTAAGTAATCTACTTATGTTGTACTGATGTGATGACAAAAGTAGTTAATGTAGGAATTTTTATATCTACTAGGGATTTGTATTATATTCCTGAATATACTCATGAAGACTTAAAAAGGGGTAAGTGATCAGTATTATGGCAAGCTGTATAGTGTTATGTCCTTAAGGGGTCATTTGTGTATTTCACCCAAGCTTCCCCTATAGGAGCTTAAGCTTGGATTATATAAAGTCCAGTTTTCTTAGATCCAGTGAGAGTAAATGTCAGATAAGGAAAAAAAGCAGTTTCACTCACACAAATAAACAGAATGTAGGTACAGTAGGAAACAGTTGAAATGTTAGATCTTTTAGCGTAGTTATTACTGAAAAGAGTTAGGGATAAGTTAGCGGAATATTAGTCAGTGGAGAGTGAGAAGGAAGTAAGTTTTATATATGCTACAGATCTTAGGGTGGCAAAGTGGTACAATGACTAATGCTGTCCCCTCACAGCAAGAAGTTCTCAGGTTTAATGCTTGGTTGGGGTGGCGTCTGTATGTCCTTCTTGTATTCACATCGGTTTTCTCTGGGTGCTCCACTTTCATTCCACAGACATACAGTAGGTAAACTGGGCACTCTAAATCAGCTTTAGGTATGAGTGTGTGGTATGGAAGAACAGCTGTGGCAGGGCCAGGCACCTGCTGGTGTGAACCTTGGCTGTAGACGATTGTCACTGTTGAAGTGACACCCCGACTTGTGAATGGATATGCTATAGATCTTCAGATTACAAGAAAGAAAGCACTAAGTATTACAATAAAAGTTTACAACAAAATGGATTCTCAGTTATTTTTTCCACTTATAACAATAATAATTAAGGATATTCTGGAACAAAACTTTTAGAATGTACTTATTATAGAGCATTATGTTTTGCTAAATAATTATGTGTAGAAAGTTAATTTTGTAGCAGGTATGCAACATAACATTTTTGTACTGAACCGCACAATGTCATTTGCATATCTTATGAAGTTGGGATTCATGAGCTGTGTACAGAAAGTCTGGTATGAAAATTTTAACAGTTGTGGAGCATCTGATGCACAGCAGCCTTTTTATAATTCGTGAGGTACAAACTCAAAAATGATTTGTCGTAAACTTGGTAAGGAAGTATTTAGAAATTGTGAGGTTATGGGCATTTGCTTAATATTACATTAGAAACAAATGATTAGAGTTTCACTGTTTGACATGGAAATGACAAGGACTGAAAACATCTTTCTGCTTTCAGGAAAATGGTGGTTGGATCTTTGTATTTGTGTATGTGTGAGTAAAGGGGTGGGGGCTTACTCCCAACTGTCCAGATTTTTGCAGAATGTTCAGATTTTTGGCTCATATTTTTTGTCTGTTTCTCATAAAGTTTGTGATTTTCTACCAAATCAGTGAGAATTTAAGTCACTAAATAATGAGAGACATTTGAGTTTCAGGCTTCATATTCTTCAGAAAATGCATGTTAACCTGCTATTCTGACAACTTTCTAAGTTTGTAAGAGCAATATTTAAAATATGTTCCTACTTTTAGTCTGTCTCCCACCATAATTTTTGCCTCCATCCAGATTTCTGGGGCTAAGAGGTTGAGAGGTATGGGGGAGAAGGAAGTCAGGTGTGTAGAAGGGAGTTGCTTTGACATGGTGGACACTTTTTCATTTTTTTAATTGAAGCAGGGAGGATGGGCTTTTTGTGTTTTACAATGTGAGATTCGGCACTGCAGTATACATGAAATATATAAAACCAGATTCCAAAAAAACTTGTTCTTAGTCTAAGTCACTTATTCCTGTGTAAGGCCTATCTATAAAGCAAGTCTACACTGGGGGACAGATTCCAAAACACTTGACCTCTGTATAAGTGAATAACATCAGAATACGCCGCTTAAACTGAGAGCAAGTCTTTTGGAATCTGACCCACAGTGTTTATGTGGATGGAGAACAGCAGGCTGTAGCACATGTTCTGCCCTACAGGTGGAGCTGTGATGCCAGACAACTTCAATCAGACTCTGCATGTCTTCCAAGCCTTTAGACGGGCTTGTGCTGTGCCAGGAGTAGATAATCACATTCAGCACCAAAGAATATTTCAGAATCCCGATACCTGTTTGTGGCATAAAGAGAAACCCTTGCAGTTCTTCATACAGCAGTGCAAGGAACTGTTTTAAGGTAGCCCACCCCCAAGGATGATGTCATGCCTGGAGAATTGATGTAACTCAGATTTAGTAAAACAAAGCAGAATGGCAGGAGGCTCTACACCACTGGCCAAACTTCTTAGAATTTGAGATATGATGTTTATATTGAATAGAGGTTGCAAACTGCAGTGTTACGTCTTGGAGGTTTCTGATTTTTGGGCATGGAACCAGGATACCTCTCAACCTCTTAAAGCAAGAAATCTGGACAAAGCCATAAATAAAAGTGGGACAAAGGGCCAAAAATAAGGACACATTTTAAACAGTGCTGTTACAAACTTAGAAAGTTGATGGAATAATAGGTTTTGCATTAGCATGAATTTTTCTGAAGGATATGAAGTCTGAAACACAAATGTCTGTCATTATTTTCTAACTTCAGTCTGCAATGATTTACCACTACTTTGCCAGAAAAACACAATTTATGAAAAAATGGACCAAAAATGTGAGGTCAAAGACTGGACATTCTGCGAAAATCTGTACAGTTGAGAGCTATGAATCCAGGTTTGTGGCTGCTCTGAAACTAAGAATGACAGCAACACTTTTTCAGTCTTGCACTGCAGTGTGTAAGAGGCTGCAACTATAACTGAAGCTTTATGAGCTGCTATCAATTTCATAATATTGTTTTTATGTATGTGTGTGTTGCACCTTTTCATGTGTTTAGACATATTACATTGCCAGTAATTTTATTTCTGAATAATGTTAATGCTGAAAATATTATTTTATATGTTTATCATGGAGAATCTACTGACATTTTTTTTTCTCTGAAACTGTAGGTAGAAACTGTGTGAAATATTATGCAAATTTGCTGTAGCCACTCATTTGTTGGTAATACAGATATTGCTTGGGCATCATTTTTTATCTACTTTTGTTATCCAACTGGATTGTTTGTATTTATATTTCATACACAAGTGCAGGCAAATATATATATGTATATATATATATATATATATATATATATATATATATATATATATAGTTATATGTATACATATAAATATATCTATTTATATATATATATATATATATATATATATATATATGTATATATATACATACACACACACACACACACACACACACTAATAGACAGGTAGTTATTTATTTATTTTATGTCAGACGGTGTTCATTGACTCGTACCTTACAGACATTTTACATCAACTCTCAATCCATCAACATGCTGCAAATAATGGAAATGGGACTAGTGTAAAACATACCTCCCTGTGGGACCCATGCTAAAGCCCATCCCTGGGTTTTGCTGTTTTGGGAGTCAATATATCAGATTTGTTAAGTACAATTCAATGCAGAGTGTCTTGATAAACTATATATATAGAGAGAGAAAGGAAGAGACAGAATGATGGGGAAAAAAAGAGTCTCCTAAAAATGCATGCATTAAGATAATTGTATATGTGTCTGTATATATCTGATAGTCACCTAAAGCTGTGCAATGTTTTAGGATATATATCTTTGTGTGTGTGTGTGTGTGTGTGAGTGTGTGTATGTGTGTTTGTATGTGTTCAGTCACGCTCATAAATATGTGTGTTTATTTATATATATATATATACATATATGCATATGTGTGAGTCTTATGTGTGTAACTATATGAAAGTGTGTGTATGTGAGACTGAAACAGTTGTATGGAGTAACTTCAGTGGGCGAGGAAGGGAGAAACTGCTGCTGGGATATCACACACAGTCATAAAAGTGTCTTGTGACAAAGCACTAGGTGCAATTTCTGTCTGTGATTGAAGAAACTGAGCTCGTTAAATTTAACCAGCATGTGATTAAATGCAGATCGTTTGTACTCGGCACTTGCCCATTAGGCCCATTTCAGAAACTGGACCTAGATGATGCTCAGTTACACCATTGTTTAGTTCAGTACTACAGCGCAAGTGTTCAACAGGCCAGGAGCACTTCAGTGCATGTACAATACAGAAGACAGTCTGAGGCAGTTATTGTAGCTGTTCTGAACAACTGTTCAGTCAGCAACCAGCAGGATTTTGTGATGTTAATCCTCTGTGATTTAAAAATAAGTTTGTATGATACTTTGCTGTATTTTTAATTAACTTTTTAGCCAGGTAGATGAAATGATCGATCACTAATCCTTTTCTGCCATGACAACAAGGGTAATTGCAACATATATAGATAATGGAATGCAGTTAATCACAAATAGTCTCCTATCTTTCTCAGCTACTGAGGGATTGACTACAACTTATTTAGTAATTTAGTAATACCTTTCAGTTGTACTACACATGTACATTGTTTTTATATTCACTAACTCAGCCAGCGGGTTTTCTCTGCAAAAACGTAGGAAGAATACGTAAACCTTATACAGCGGTCAGAAGTGAGGCCTGAACACCATATATAGAACTGTAAAGCAGACAGCTTAATGAACGAACCATAAGTGCAGCCCTTCTTTATCTGTGTGTGTGTGTGTGTGTGTGTGTGTGTGTGTGTGTGTGTGTGTGTGTGTGTGTGTGTGTGTATGTGTATATATATATATATATATATATATATATATATATATATATGAATACAGACATATATTAGTATGAACTCTTATCTTATTTAAATGCTCACATTTCTGTAAGTTGTGTATGCAGTCCTGTAGCTCACTTATGTCCTTGTTCTTAATAAATGGTTTTATAACTTCTAGCTTGTTCACTTTCTTTATTTATATAGCTATATATCTATCAATCTATTTATTTATTTATCCTCTGTTGACCTTGTTTGTCCAACTAGGATGGTGGCCTCTTTTCAGTAAAGGCCTGAAGTGGTATTTATACTGATTGGTGGAAGTTTGGCCAGGGCATTGTGAGTTTCTGCTTTTTTCAATAAATGCAGTGAGATCTTTTATATCCCTTGAACTGGAACCAACTCAGGCAGATGAGGACAGTTGGGGGGGGTGTTATAAACAATCCTTCGTTACTCAGCTTACCTGTGAAAAACTAGGTTGATAAGAACAGATGTTAATTTAGATCTCACTACACCCATTATCTTTTTCATCAGCCCTTAGGTGGTATCATCTTTCCCTTTCACTCACTCTTTTGGCTCATTGAAATGCTGAATCACTGAATGATTTAATTTTTTTATCATGATTTTACTTTTTATAGTCTTAAATAAACTGCCTTCTATATATGAATACCTGCATCTGTACATATTGACATCCACACGCAAAGCAGTTAGCTGCAGGTGATTTGAATGGTCATGCCGTTGCTACCCCTTCAATCACTTACCCATGCCTCATGTCCTACTCTTCCAAACCATGACAACAAGGCATGCACACAACTGGTGCTGGTATGAATATACATGCCTAGCATTCCTCAAAGCTTAGACATTTCAGAATCAACCTTCCTGATTCTGCATTTTGCCTTCTCACTTGTTGCAAGCAGATATGCACCTAAATAATGCAAAAGTGTGGAGATGTACCTGGGCAAAGCAAAAAAGAAAAAAAGGCAGGCATAGGATCATAGGAGGTTAATAGGCTATTGGCACTGAGGCCCTTATAAGCCTAGCCAAGAGTTTAGTCCATATTTAGACAAATCAGCACCCAAAGCCCCTGTCTAGCAGGGACACAGGTGGAAACTCAGGGGTGTGTTTTCTATTTCCCATCCAGTTATCCAGGTTGCACTTATAAAGGGATAATGAGGTACCCTGCATGACATGGAGAGGGAGTCTATTCCACAGAAGGGGAGAATCTGGGACACAAATCTGTCCCACCAACAAGTCCTATTGATATCACAGACCAGGTTGAGGTCACGCATATGGTTTGCTCAAGTGGAGCTTGACTTGTGGATATGCAGCAGTTCCATCAAGGCGGGGTCTGAGATTGCTTCATATGCCAGACAGAGGTCACCTCTGAGGAGTCTGTATGAAACTGAGTAAAGGGACAGGGCTTTTAGCCTATCTGTGTAGGGTAGATGCTTGAGGCCCTAGATTCTCTTTGTGAGGAACCTGTGTGGTCTCTCCAGCTGCTGCATGTGCTTTGTGAGGTACATGCTGAAGGGGATGTTGTACTCAATAATTGGACTTATAAGGGAAGAATACAGGGACATTATGACCTCTTTGTCCCTGAATGAGATACCTTTACTTATGAAGTGGGCCATGCAAAAAGATTTCCGTATAACAGAAGGAACATGGTGGCCAAAAGTCAGGTTGCTATCAACCTGGGTGCCCAAATCCCTCACTACTGATTGTGTACTTAGGATGTTGTTATGAATGTGATAATATGTGGGGATGTCACATTCCCCAAGAGGATGTTGATGCATTTTTTGGAATTCACCTTGATGCCATGTTTCTGACACCAGCCATTTGTTTGGGTGAGACCCTCTTGGAGGACGTCCATATCATGTGGGGAACCAATGACTGTGCCCAGCTTGCAGTCATCTGCAAACCTGCAAGGAAAACCTTTGACAGACCACCACGGCTCCACTGCTAAAATCAATAGCTTTAATAAACTAAATAAAAACTGAGTAACAAAAATGTTAAAAACAAAGAAAAAAGCAGGAATAAATCCAATTCCAATAAGCGCATTCAGCTGAAATAGCCTTCTTCAGATGGTAATTCATGTCCTGCTTTAAAAACTATTTAAAAAACAAGTAACCAATCCCAAGTTCAAAATAGGGCCACATCCTATTTAACAACCAATAGTGTAATTTCCAGTCATGTTGATCCTTAGACACAAGATGGCCAATCATGAGCTCGGAGCAGATTCATGTCCTCTTCATCAACCAATAGTGTAACCTCAAATCAGGGCTGACATGTAAAGCAAGCCGCCTAATAAAAGCCAATCATCAGCCTTCTCGCTTGGAAAGAGTATCAGTGGAGCTACATTGTATGAGTCCAAAGGAAAATATGCTTTCATGTTGATGATCATCTCTGTTCCTCTCGTTTCTTAGTTTCTTATGTCCCCTTCTCATAATAATATTATTTATAAGCATTCCAAGCTTTGAAGACAAAACTATATGTAAGGTTTGGAACAATATACATGATGAGCGCATAGCTTGGATTGGCATTCCCAATGTTTCATGATAGACGTGAATCAGATCTGTGAAATACAACAAACTCTGCATATGCAGCTGGATGTCAATTAATCCAGATGTTGCAGTTCACAAATACAATAAGGGTGAAAGCTCTAAGAAAAATAGGTTTTGATTTAGTTCCTGCTTCAAAAAGACCAAGTGACCAATCTCGAGTTCAGAGTAGGGCCACGCCCACTTCAGCAGCCAATAATGTAGTCTCCAACCATATCAGTCAACAGAAGCTAAGAAGCCAATCACGAACTTAGGGCAGGTTCAAATCTTCTTCAACCGCCAATGGTGCAACCTCCAATCATAAGTGCCCTGTGAGTCAAGCCTCCTGGTATGAACCAATTGTTAGCCTTCTCACTTTTAGAATAGGCTTCAATGGGACTACATTGTTTAAGCCCAGAGGGCAGTGTGCTCTCATATTAACAATCCAGTATATTTCTCTAATTTCCATGCATTTTTTTATTTCCCCTTTTCTTGGTGTTGGTTGAATGCACTCCAAAGCTTTGAATTTAAAACTATGTGTCGGATTTTGAACAATATGCATAGGTTCATAGGTTCATAGGTTGATACTAGGCTATCTGCCCTAGGGCATTTATAAGCCTAGCCAGAGTGTGTTTGGCTTTCGCCACCCTTTTAGATTAGTTGACTGTGCCTCTGTATAGTAGGTCACAGAAGGTAGCCCTTTTAAGGTTAGTTTACTGTACCTCTGTCAAGCAGGGACACAGAAGAGATCCCAGAGGTAAACTTACTCATACTTAAACATAGCGAGCACATTACTGGGGTCGGCATTCCTTATGTCTCTCAGATGACGTAAGATTTGATCTTTAAAGTGCTGGTCAGTTTTGCCTTTATAAAAAGCTATGCATAGACAGCATGACACCAGATAAACTAAGTGCTGTGTATTACAATTAGCAAATACACTGAAAGTGTAGGTTCTGTTGGAAGTGGGATGGACAAACTTGTTACTACTGTCTATAGAAGTGCACGCTTTGCACCGATGGCACCTGAAAGTGCCTTTTCTGTCCGAGAGTGTCCGATGGCCAAAACCATCCTTATTGCATAGGAGACTTTTAATATTCCGGTTATTTTTGTACAAGAATCTAAGGTAATCCTCTACGATATTCTTAATCTTCTCATCATCAGTTAGAATCAGCCGATATTTTCTGATAGTATCTCAGACTTGTTTATTATCAGTGCTATATGTTAAGGAACGCTTACGCTGCATGTTGTCAGCTCTCTGCTTTTTGGGGAATGCAGGGGTCACTTGTTCACTAAAATACAGACACCCCTTTTGGCTTCCCATGATTCTATTATTGGTTGCCAGCCTGAAATCTGAATCTGTGTAGCCTCTTAACTGTAAATTATGATACAACTTGTCATATTCGGTTTGAAAGTCAGCATCATTAGTGCAAAGTCGGGAGATCCTTAAAGTTTGATTTTCCAGAATATTGCTGATGAGGTGACTAGGATGCATACTTTGGTGATGCAAGTAATGGTTCCTCCAAGTGCTCTTCCTATGGAGGCAAGTTTGTAAACCAGTTTCAGGATGCAGCATAATCTTCACATCAAGAAAATCAATAGTCTCCTTAGAATGGCTAACTTTGGACTCCAAAAAGTTAGTACTGTTATTTAAGTAATCACTAAATAAGGCCAGTTGACTGGCATCTCCTTGCCACAAAATAAAGATATCGTCAACAAAGCATCCATAATAGAGAAGATGGTGATAGCAAGGATTGAGATCACATAATACTTTTTCTTTCTCCCATTGAGCTAATACTAAATTCAAATAGCTGTTGGTGCAGGGGATGCCCATGGCAACCCCCCAGATTTGCAGATAAAAGTCTTGTCCATAGATGAAGACATTGTTTTCTAGCACCAACTCTAATAGGGAGCAAATAAGGACCGTAGATGAATCTACATGTTGTAAAAAATGGAGTATAGCTTCAATGCCAAATTGATTCAGAATGACTGTAAACAGACTATTGATGTCCATTATGACCAGGAGTAGATCTCTCATATCTTTCAAATAATTCATTCTCTTCTTCAGATCAATTAAAAAAAACTGCCAGTATCCTTGAGTACAATATTGGCTAGTGGTAGAACTTTTTTCAATTCACTCTCAATGTACATCGAAAGGGGTTCCATTATCCACCCCTTCCCTGCCACTATGGGATGTAAAGGTGGATCTACAGGGTCCTTGTGGATCTTGGGGAGTCCACTAATGGCTGGTATTGTGGGGTGAAGAACTGCAAAAAAGTCAGATAGATCCTTGCTCAAATGCCTTTCCATTAACAGATCATAAAGTTCACTATTAAAGTTGTTGATCATCTTTTCAGCATGTCTTCTGTTTAGTTTCTTATATGTGCATTCATCAGTAATCATGAGTTGTATCTTACTGGAGTACTACTCAGAGTCCATTATCACGATACCCCCTCCTTTGTCAACTGGTTTTATAACCAGGTCATCCCTTTCTTTAAGTTCTTTAAGAGCATTCTGTTCTTCCCATGTCATGTTCTGGAAGCCTCCTTTATGAATTCCATCCTCCCTTATCTTAGCCACCTCAGTCTCTCATAAGTGTATAAACAACTCTACTGTAGGATGATTCACAGGTGTAAAATGACTCAGTTTTTTTTTTGTACTGTGAAGAGCAATAATCAGTCCCTAGGCCAAAGATTGATTTGAGGGTAACATTACTTCCGAAGAACCTTAAGTCTGTCACAAATTCATTCAGGACGGATGATAGTGCTGGTATAAAACTCAGCCCTTTTGCAAGTAAAGATAAGTGTTCAGGACATAGAGCTAACTGGGGATGGTTGAATACTATATTTACATCTGTTTCTTCCATTTCCTTTCTTGGCTCTGAGTTCTTGGATTCCAGTGGAACTGTTGTTTGACAAAAACTGGTAGAGGCCAATTGAGGGATACATGGGCTGCTCCTTCCTTGGGTCTAGTTCGTGATGTGGAAAGAGTAGTTGTAGTATGATCCTGGTTGGTTAAAGTCTGTGGGGCATGGCTAGGGCCAGCTTCCCATAGATCTGTATCAGTTGCCTCAATAACAGGCCTTTCTTTCCTCATCTCTGTGATATCAAAAGGTGTAATATCACCCAGTATACCCACTGAGGAATCAGTGTTGTCTGATTTTAAACTGGGTTTCCTTTTCATCAGAGATTTATCCCACCCATTTGGCCATAGATCTTTTCTCAGCCATTCAAAAATATGGCCTCTCTTGAAGTTCTGGAAATCACAGGTCAATTTTTCAGCTTTCTTTTCCTTAAGTTTATTCTCATATACATTGAGATTAAATTGTAACATCTCTAGCTTCTGTAGAGAAGAATTTTTAAGGTGCATATTTTCCAGCTCCGTCTGTTACTGCTTAATACTGGTAGCTATTTTATTTTCTTCCGGTTTGAAGAAATCTATCAATAAGTTCATGTGTCTATAGCTAGTCTCCAGATTCAGGCTGGCAACTAATATCAATATCATGAGAAACCACAAGGGGCATCCGTATTTTAGTGAACAAGTGACCCCTGCATTCCCCAAAAAGCATAGAGCTGACAACATGCAGCGTAAGTGTTCCTTCCTTAACATATAAAAGCATAGAGCTGACAACATGCAGCATAAGCATTCCTTAACATATAAAAGCATAGAGCTGACAACATGCAGCATAAGCGTTCCTTAACATATAGCACTGATAATAAACAAGTCTGAGATACTATCAGAAAATATCGGCCGATCCTAACTGCTGATGAGAAGATTAAGAATATTGTAGGGGATTACCTTAGATTCTTGCACAAAAATAACCGGAATATTAAAAGTCTCCTATGCAATAAGGATGGTTTTGGCCATCGGACACTCTCGGACAGAAAAGGCACTTTCAGGTGCCATTGGTGCAAAGTGTGCACTTCTATAGACAGTAGTAACAAGTTTGTCCATCCCACTTCCAACAGAACCTACACTTTCAGTGTATTTGCTAATTGTAATACACAGCACTTAGTTTATCTGGTGTCCTGCTGTCTATGCAGAGCTTTTTATATAGGCAAAACTGACCAGCACTTTAAAGATCGAATCTTACGTCATCTGAGAAACCTAAGGAATGCTGACCCCAGTAATGCACTCGCTATGCATATTGTTCAAAATCCGACACATAGTTTTAAATTCAAAGCTTTGGAGTGCATTCAACCAACACCAAGAAAAGGGGAAATAAAAAAATGCATGGAAATTAGAGAAATATACTGGATTGTTAATATGAGAGCACACTGGCCTCTGGGCTTAAACAATGTAGTCCCATTGAAGCCTATTCTGAAAGTGAGAAGGCTAACAATTGGTTCATACCAGGAGGCTTGACTCACAGGGCACTTATGATTGGAGGCTGTACCATTGGCCGTTGAAGAAGATTTGACCCTGCCCTAAGTTCGTGATTGGCTTCTTAGCTTCTGTTGACTGATATGGTTGGAGGCTACATTATTGGCTGCTGAAGTGGGACGTGACCCTACTTTGAACTCGAGATTGGCCACTTGGTCTTTTTGAAGCAGCAACTAAATCAAAACCTATTTTATTTTTCTTAGAACTTTCACCCTTATTGTATTTGCGAATTGCAACATCTGAGTTATTTGATGTCCAACTGCATATGCAGAGTTTTCTGTATTTCACAGATCTGATTCACGTCTATCGTGAAACATGAGGAGTGCCAATCCCAGCTATGCACTCGTCATGTACATTGTTCCAAACCTTACATACAGTTTTGTCTTCAAAAGTTGGAAGGCTTATAAATAATATTATTATGAGAAGGGGACATAAGAAACTAAGAAACGAGAGGAACAGAGATGATCATCAACATGAAAGCATATTGTCCTTTGGACTCATACAATGTAGCTCCACTGATACTCTTTCTAAGTGAGAAGGCTGATGATTGGCTTTTATTAGGAGGCTTGATTTACATGTCAGCCCTTATTTGAGGTTACACTATTAGTTGATGAAGAGGACATGAATCTGCTCCAAGCTTACGACTGGCTGTCTTGTGTCTTAGGTTCAACATGATTGGAGGTTACACTATTGGTTGTTAAAGAGGATGTAGCCCTATTTTGAACTTCCGATTGGTTACTTGTTTTTTAAATAGTTTTTGAAGCAGGACATGAATTACAATCTGAAGAAGGCTATTTCAGCGAAAAGTGCTTATCAGAATTGGACTTATTCCTGATTTTTTTCTTTGCTTTTAACAGTTTTGTTGCTCAGTTTTGATTTCATTTATTAAAGCTATTGATTTTAGCAGTGGAGCCGTGTTGGTCTGTCGAAGGTTTTCCTTGCAGTCTCTCTTTTTTCCCTTGGCAGCTTTAGCAGTGGTAACAGTGTTTCTATTTGTTTCATCTGAAAAATTGGTCAGCTATAGCCCACTGGTTTTGGCTTGCACCTCAGAGAAGTATATTCCGAATAACAGAGGGCCCAAGACCAATCCCTGGGGTATGCCGCTCATTACTGGTCTACTGCTTGAGGTGACTTCCCCTATTTTGATTAGTTGTTTCTATCAGTGAGCCAGTTTGCTACCCATCTGGTAACATATGGATGGATGCCTAGATGAGGGAGTTTATCTACTATTAAAACAAAATAAAGCTCACGGATGTCACTCGGAAAAGATTTAATTCACCACAAACAAAAATAAAATAAATTAATACACGTGTAATAGTAGTACTTAGCGCTTTCACCCTACATAACATAAGGGCATCTTCAGAGTACAAATACTAATTGGAACATACTGCATTTAAATAAAAACCCAGTAACCAAAGTCGTCTTTGATAGGTTGTACAATTAACTAACCATCAGGAATTTAAAAACATATATACCTAATTTAAGTATATATCACAGTGTTTATATATAAAACAATTTATCAACTAATGTCAACATATATATCTGATTCTCGTAACATGTATTCCCTCACTACACCTAAGGTATTCACTCAACCTGCAAAAATTGTAATAGTAATAATAATAATATTAAAATTCAATAAAACATATTTATACATATACATATATACAACCAGAGAAGGAAACAGACAAAGAGGTTTCACCATTCATATAGTACTGTAAAAATAGAATGTTGAAAATATATGTGTATAAATAAAAATATATGTGTATAAAAGCACTAAGTACTACTATTACACGTGTATTAATTTATTTTATTTTTGTGGTGAATTAAATCTTTTCCGAGTGACATCCGTGAGCTTTATTTTGTTTTAATAGTTTGCTCAGTCATGTTGGTTTACGAGTTTACAAGGGCTCAGGATTACCTGCTTGGCGAAGGTTTCTTGATCCACATACATCACGTTGGATTTACTGATCGGATTTAAAAACTATACTTTTGGATTTACTGTTTGAATTCTCACTACACCGTTATTTTTTTACTGTAATTTCCATGGAGCAGTTGCTTATACAGCATTTAGAAGCCACGCAGCGCTTGCTGCTAGCTGTTAAAGATTTATGTGGTAACAAACAACAAGAAGTTAACGTTACCTTAACGGAGACACAGGAGCAAATTTACACGCTGCATTCAACGCCTGGTGCTTCACCAACGCATCCGTCGGCTAGTCATTGTTCACCCGGTTCTATTGGAGGAGGAAACATCAGTAGCACTAGAAACAGTGCTAGAAATCCCAAGTTAGTTATTCCACCTTCGAACCCTGTGTTGAACGCTGGAGACAGCAACAAGGTACTGTTCAATAATACTAAATGTTATACTAACTTAAAAGACATTTTACAAGCTCCGAGTTTTGCAACAGTGGTTAAATCTAATATTAAAGACATGGGCAGTTTGAATCAGCAGTTCTCCGATTTTGAAAAGACACTAAAGCAGTTCAAAACGTTACAGATGGACAATGCCTTTTTAGAGAGATCTATAGAACTTGAACAAGTTCCAAAAGGACTAAGAATTTTTAAACTGCCATTTGGTTTTGAACTAGATAACGAATTATGTGATGAATTGTTTAAATTATTTGATAAAACTGGTTTGGAATTATTGCATTTGATTATAAGGAACAACAACATTAAATTAAACAAATTGAATTTAGTTCTAACAGACTTAGACAATATAAGGAAGGACTTGCTGTTTGAAGTTAATAAACATAGTTTAGACATTATTCTCAACAACATGGACATATTTGTTATGAGATGTTTAGAGTACAAGAATAAGAAACTGTTAAGGGATGGTTATGATTATAACAACAAACAGGTTTATTCACATTTTAAAGAATTCAAGAATTTAAAACAAAAGCAATATCCAGATGCAGATGAATTTGTTAAAGACACTAGACTAGATAGAGACGGGTACAATGTTGATAGAAATCAGGACAATAGAAAGAGAAGTGTAGTGGACTCTGAGTTTGACAATGTTTTTTTAGAGGAACCTGTATTGAGGAGGTCCGAGAGGTTACGCGACCAGTATCAGGGACCACCAAGATATACAACAAAATACAGGAACTTCCAAACAAACAGAATCAACAGTATCATTAAATAATGATGTATTTAATGAATTAATTATTCCTTGGAATGTAATCAGTCCTAAAGGAACAGATATGATAACACCATTTGAGGTTACAAGTGAGAATGGGGACACCTCAAACTTGACATTAGACACATTATACCCCCCCGGAGATTTAAATTGTTTAGAAAATATGGAAACTGAATCATATATTGTCAATGTTGATGGTTTTACCTTATATAACTACACAGGAATACATTTTGGTACTGAATATGTTTCCTTATTCAAGAGAGGTTTTACATTTGTCCCAAATTTTAAACATGACATAGGTAGAATTCTTATTAATTTTAAGGTTTACACAAGGTTGCTTAATTTGAAGATGTTCTTTTCAAACCAAGCCAAAAGAATTGAACCAGATACACAAAGTTTTACCTTAAAAAGAAGCAGTACTTTTATTCCACCCCAGAACCCCATGATACAGATTTTTGAGATGTTATGTGAGACACAACTATGGAGAGAGTTGAAAAAACATGTAGTAATGGATGACAATCTCACTCAAGCTGAAAGATTTTGTTTAAAAGAATTGAGCACAAAGAAAAAATATAGAGTGATGAAACCAGATAAAGGTGGTGGAGTTGTCATTATGACTGAGACAGATTATATAAACAGAATGACAGATTTACTGAATGATGATGACACCTATGGGAAAGTATCCAAATACGAGATGAATCGAGCCTACACTAAGATAGACTGGATATTATTAGATTATATGTTGGAAGGGATCATTGATAAGGATGAATATGATTACTTTACAGTAGAGCATCCAATAACACCCTCTGTTTTTGGTATTCCAAAAACACACAAGGATACCAACAACCCCCCTTTTAGACCGATAGTTTCAGCAAAGGCGTCCAAATTAGAAGTGGTAGCCAAGTATATTGATTTTAATTGTAAAGGTATTCTAAACTCATTTTCACATATTATCAAGGACTCGTGGCACTGTATTGATATGGTGAGGCTTTACAACAATGAACACTACAAGGATAATATTATTATGGTTACCATAGATGTTATAAATTTGTTTTCTGTGATCCCACATGATCTGGGACTGGAAATGTTTGAAGCCACACTAGAGAAGTACAGTGGTTTACATATAATAAAACAAAAATTATTAGTAGAACTTATGGAAATGGTTTTATTAAACAATTATATGTACATGGAAGGGGAATACTACAAACAGTTGACAGGTGTAGCAATGGGTGCAAGATGTGCACCCATATATGCCAATTTAGTTCTGGCTCAATGGGAAACTAACTATGTTTTTACATCTAACTATTGATGTAACATCACATTCTATGCCAGATACCTGGATGACATCATCATTTTTTGGAAGGGATCCTTAGAAGAGCTCGATGAATTTATTATATTTTTAGACACTACATCACCGTTCTTAAGATTTACAAGTCATATACAGGGCAAAACATGTGAGTTTTTAGATGTTCTATTTTATGATAAGAATGGTATATTAGAATCCAACATTTTTAGGAAAAAAACCTATTCAAACTCCTTCCTACACTATAGTAGTTGTCATCCACACTTTGAAAAGAAAAACCTTGTGAAAGGACAAATGGTGAGACTATCTCGAATAGTGAGTGAAGATGATAGATTTGAACTTGAACTTGAGTTCCTTACAAAAATGTTTTTGGATAGGGGATACCCTGATTTTTTATTACAACAGTTAAAAGAAGAAGTTAAAAAGAAAAGGTACACCACATTTAGACCCATTATTAAGTATGGTCTATACAACAGTCAGGATAACAGTTTAGGCATTAATAGAAGGGATGCCTTTGTATTACCCTACAATGAACAATCACAAGGTATTGTCAAAATATTGAAAGACTGTTGGATTAGTGTTTTTAACAACAAGGAAGAGTTTTACCTTACGATAGGATCTGTTCCTAGGATTAGTTTTAGCCGAGGCATGAATTTAAAACAATACATGGAACACAATAGTAGTGACAACACATTTAATTTGTCTAAAATGAACAAATGTGGGTTTTGCAAATGTTGCAAGTTTATAAATGATGGACCATATGTTATGGTGCAAGGTTATGGAAGATCCATTAGATGTGCTGGACACTGTAACTGCAACACAAAAATGGTGATTTATTTAGCTTCATGTACATCATGCCCAGCATTCTATGTGGGCAAAACTATAAGGAAATTAAAGGAGTGTGTAATGGAACACAATAGGGATATAAAAAACAAAAGAATTGTGAATTCCTTATATGTTCATAGTACTAAATGTCACAACTTCAAGAGATTCATATTCTTTGTTATAGATAGAATTTCTACAGAAACTTACAAAGGTGGTGATTTTAATGTTTTACTAGAAGCCAAAGAATGTATTTGGCAGTTGAGACTAAATGCAGGTACATTTCCAGGCATTAATGATCACATTTCCATATCTAGTATTTTAAAATTAAAATCTCAAGTTATTTGATACACCAAGTTGTTTAACACATCACAACACAGTATATGGGTTTTATAAACATAGACATTTTTATACCTATTTTTAGTTTTTATACAATTAATATTTATTATAATGGTTCATATTTATATTTGTGATTAATTATTTAATTATTTATATTACTTATACGCATACATTATCATTATTAATTCTGTAAGATATATGAATTAGGCTAACTGAGGACAGGTTTGTTGTAATTGCCATTCAGTTTATGCTATTTATTTTATACTATTATAAACACATATTTGTGTAGTAATACTTTTTTTATTTATACACATATATTTTTATTTATACACATATATTTTAACATTCTATTTTTACAGTAC
Source organism: Protopterus annectens (assembly GCF_019279795.1). NCBI lineage: Eukaryota > Metazoa > Chordata > Ceratodontiformes > Protopteridae > Protopterus > Protopterus annectens. The sequence continues at coordinate 303,202,548 of NC_056731.1, forward strand.
TATATGAATGGTGAAACCTCTTTGTCTGTTTCCTTCTCTGGTTGTATATATGTATATGTATAAATATGTTTTATTGAATTTTAATATTATTATTATTACTATTACAATTTTACAGGTTGAGTGAATACCTTAGGTGTAGTGAGGGAATACATGTTACGAGAATCAGATATATATGTTTACATTAGTTGATAAATTGTTTTATATATAAACACTGTGATATATACTTAAATTAGGTATATATGTTTTCAAATTCCTGATGGTTAGTTAATTGTACAACCTATCAAAGACGACTTTGGTTACTGTTTTTTTATTTAAATGCAGTATGTTCCAATTAGTATTTGTACTCTGAAGATGCCCTTATGTTATGTAGAGTGAAAGCGCTAAGTACTACTATTACACGTGTATTAATTTATTTTATTTTTGTTTGTGGTGAATTAAATCTTTTCCGAGTGACATCCGTGAGCTTTATTTTGTTTTAATAGTTTGCTCAGTCACGTTGGTTTACGAGTTTATCTACTATGCCCGAGTGGGGAATAATGTCGAAGGCTTTGCGAGGTCAAGGTAGGCGGTGTGCACTGTCTTCCCCTTGTCCATGGCTTGGTGACTTCTCAAAGAAGTCGAACAGATTTAACCGACATGATTTCCCCTTGACAAAGCTAAACTGTGTGGGGTCAAGTGTAAGGAGGTTGCCAATGTCCCTGTTAATGAGGTCCATGATAATCCGTTCCATGGCCTTGCAGATCAGGCTAGTTAGGCTGATGGGTCTATAATTTCCTGGATCGGTGGATGCTCCACCTTTGTGTAAAGGGATGACAGTGGCTGTCCTCCACTCGGCTGGGACAAAGTTGGTACTCAGGCTTTGGTTGAATAGGGTGGCTAATGGTGCTGCAAGTTTATGCCTGAGTTCATGTAGGATGCAGCCTGGGATGTTATCGGGTCCCATGGAGGCTGTATTTGTTGCCATTGAGAGGGCAATAATGACCTGTTCGCTAGAGAGAAGGGATGGGGGGCAGGTATTGGGGATGTCCTGATTTACTGATGGGGGGACAGTGGGGAAAAGTTTTCACTGAATCTGTCAGCCAGTTGATTGTCTATATCTACAGCATTTGTGTATGTGGGGTCCTTGACCACCAGTTCTGAACAAATCTGGGTGCTTCCTTTGAGACTGCGGACATATTTGAAGAAGGCCTTATGATTTCTCTAGTAGATATGGCCAATTTGGGCTTGAAGTTGGCTTTAGAGGATTTCACTAGTGCTCTTATTTGCTTGTTCAGGCTAAGGAGACATTGCTTCCAATTGGGCATTTGCTCCTTCTTGGTTCTGGACAGCAATTTTTTCCTTTTGTTATATAGTTTATTTATTGCAGATGACCACCAGACAGGTTTACTCTTCCTTGCTGAGGATTATTTTGTCCTATCAGGTATTCCTGATTCCATGCATCTATATAAATGCTCGTATAGTACTTTGGTGTAGATTTGGACATTGATGCCAGTTTCTACAGTGGGGGAAGGGGCTGTGAAGCTGTTTATACCATCACTCAGGAGGTTGTAATCAGCTTTGGAGAAGTTATTTTGTTTGACCCTAACTAGAGGGTGGTCAGGGGAGATGGTGACTTCGAAAGTGACCGCTTTATGGTCAGATCTTGCCAGGGAGGATGATACTGTAGGGCTGCTACAGTGATTGCTCATGTTGGTTAATACTAAGTCCAAGATATTATCACTTTTTGTGGGGGTATCAACTGGCTGTTCCAAGGCATTTGCATTGATAATATCTAGGAATCTCTGGACATTTGTGTTCTGGCATGAGTAGTTTTTCCAATCTATGGTTGGGTAATTAAAGTCAACCAGGATCAGGGTAAAGAGTTGAATCTCGATAGATTTGAAGAGGTCTAGATAGGTGGAGCGGGCATCTTGAGTCACATTTGGGGGCCTGTAGCTAGCTATAATTTGAATAAGGGTCTTTTCAATGGTTAACTACACCTGGAGGGTCTCCTGTGCGTCATACTGTTTAACCAGCCTGGAGGTTGTGTGTCTTTAATATATTCAAAAAATCCAATAAGCAGTTAAAAGGACAGAGGTACCTGCAGCGTCAACAATAAAATGTAGAAATATCTAAAGAAATACTCCAGGTGCCACCACAGCTCTTCAAATTCACGATCCTTTATTAAAACAGTAACTATTCAGATCAGTAAGCGCTTTCGGACTACTTTAAAACCCTTCATCAGATTTAATTAGTGACATTTCTTTTCATTTAAATATAGAAAAAGGCGCCAAAAAAGTTTTTCATTCAATTAATTCATATATCTAAACTCACCACTAGATGGTAGCATTTATCTAAAATTTCAATTATTGTGGTATATTAATATAAATGGATGTGTTTAAAAGTGTCTGTATATATGTAAAAAACATATATATAAATATATATGTAAAAAAAAATATGTATATAGATGCAAACATAAAAATATAACATACATAACACTTACATTTCATACATTACTGTATTAAAATCATAACTAGCACAATAATACATTTAATATATATAAATGCATGCTACACCTAAAGAAATCCCAATCCCTCTGAGCTACACGATATAGGGACCTAAACCTTGTCACCACAATAAACAGGACAGGCTGGAGGGATAGATTCCTGTCCCAGAGACTTCCTATACTCTGGAACAAGCTACCCATCTATGTCAAGCAAAGTTCTTCATTAGCACTCTTCAAGAAAAATCTTGATGAGTGGATGGGAAATAGGAAATACACCCAGGGAATCACTTCTGTGTCTCTGCTGGATAGTGGCACAGGAAAATAACTTTCTTGGGTGGCGTAAGCTATGGAACCTTGCTGGCTAGGCTTACATAGGCCCTTGGGCTGATAGCCTAGTACCTACCTATGAACCTATGAACCTATGTATAATATCATGGAACAACTCCCTCATAAATGCATACTCAATGTTTCAGGGGTCTATCTCTCAAAAATGGTTTTATAGAGACCCTATCATTCAGCCCCTTCCCTTTATCTGATTGCATCCTAATTATCCATTTAATTTCTTGTTGTTCTGTGTGATTCTTAATATTTCCCAGTCTTTTACTTCTGTTAACTAATTCTATTACAGTAAACTTAAACTTATGGCTTAAATCATTTTCTAATGCATGTTTTGCCAAAGCATTTGTCTCATCCTCTCGATTAATGGTATAAATATGTTCCCTCACCCTTTCTCTTAAGGTTCGATTGGTTTTACCTATATAATAGCTTGTACATTTCTCACAGCTAGCTAAATAGATGAGGTCCCTGGATTTGCAGTCAGCATAATGTCTGAAAATGTATGTCCTACAATTTTCTGGATGTATGAAACTGTTGGAACTTGACATATATGAGCATTGATTGCAGTTCCTATATGGAAAAGTTCCTTGTCTGCTGGATGTCACCCTGCCCATATTGCTTTCTTCACAGTATAGTAGCCTTTTTAGGGACTTGCTATTGCTCTAGCTATATATAGGATTAGAGCCAACTATAGTACATATCTCTTCATTGGTTGTCAGAATGGCCCAGTTTTTGTAATCACTTTATCATTTTATTGTTATTAGAGTATTTATGTTTAACCTTACTTGTGTATTCGTATGGGTCAATTGTGTATCAATTTGAGTTTATACTACAGTATTAGTATCCCTTTTTCTAAAATAGGGCCTTCCTTTCCCTGTTCTATCAACCTTTGTCAGATCTTTCAGGATCACAGTTTCTTGATTAGAGTATCCCCTGTGGCAAATTCATCACCCAGGAGGTTTAGTGTTTGTTCACATATGATGTCGCCACTAGTTAGATTAGATACTCTCCTTCCTTGATTGAAGACTATGTTCTGATAAATATGTTTGGGTTGCATGCTTGTACGATGGAGCAAACAATTTTTTCTACAGCTCTTTCTATATAATCTGGTTGTAAATCTATAATTTTCCTTGCTAATAACTAGATCCAGAAACTCAGTTCCTGTTTTTGACCATTTCCCTTCAAATTTCAGGTAATTGGTAGTTTGATTTGTGTATTCAATGAATACACACAAATCAGCCTCACTCCCTTCCCATAGGAAGAAGATATCATCCACAAATCTCTTATAGTATTAAATTTTATTCCCATATTCCGTATCTAGAATGTATGTCTTCTCCCATTGGGCCATGACCAAATTTGCGTACGAGTTCGCACAAGGTGTCCCCATGGCCACTCCCTTTTTTTTTAGGTAGCATTCATTGTCATACATGAAAACATTGTTCTCTAAGATTAATTCCAACAACAGCATACATCTCATCCTAACTGAACTCATGATATTCCTTGCACATAATAATTGCCTTAAAAACTCAAGGCCATCTTCATTAGGAATCATTGTAAACAGGGATTTTTACATCTAAAGTTACAAGCCAAATGTTAGATAAATCCATCATATTATGTGTGTATTCAGATAAACTTTTAAGAAATTCCTGAGTATCTCTAGTTATTGTATTGGTAGTTTGTACAATTTCTTTGAGCTGTTTTTCGATATATATCGAAAGTGGTTCTTAGGTTCATAGGTTCATAGGTAGATACTAGGCTATCTGCCCTAGGGCATTTATAAGCCAGAGTGTATTTGGCTTCTGCCTCCCTATTAGATTAGCCTGCTATGCCTCTGTAAAGTAGGTCACAGAAGGTAACCTTTTAAGATTAGTTTCCTGTGCCTCTGTCTAGCAGGGACACAGGAGAGATCCCAGGGGTGAATTTGCGATTTCCCATCCACACATCCAAATTTCGCTTGAAGAGGGTCAGCGAGGGGCTATGTCTAACATGAATTGGGATTCTATTCCAGAGTGAGGGGAGCCTCTGGGAAATGAATCTGTCCCTCCAGCATGTCCTATTTATTTTTGTGCTGAGGTTTAGGTCCCTGGAGCATGTAGCTCTAAGGGACTTGGATTTTTTGAGATGGAGCATGTCCATTAATTCTGAGTTTGACATGGCTTTGTACGTCAGGCATAGATCGCCTCTGAGTAGGCGGTAAGCAACTGAGTAGAGCTGGAGTTTCTTTAGTTGAGCTGCATAGGACATCTGTTTGTAGCCCATGATCCTCTTGGTGAGGTACTTTTGGGGTCTCTCCAGTTGCTGCAGGTGTCAGGTAAGGTACATCCCAAAAGGGGCATTGTATTCAATTATACGCCTGATGAGTGACGAGTAGAGGGGCACAATGACCTCTCTTGATCTAGATGCGAACCCTTTCGTGATTAGGTGGGCTATATAGAAGGTCTTTCTAACCACTTTGGCAACGTGATTATCAAAGGAGAGATTACTATCTACGTTGGTCCCCAAATCTCTAATTACTTCTTCTGTACTTAATGGATTACCACCTATGTGGTAATTTGTGGGCACCTTGTTTTTCCCAAAGGGGATGACTATGCACTTTTTAGCATTTAGCTTGAGGCCGTGGTTCTGGCACCAAGCATCTGTCTCTGTAAGACCCTTTTGGAGGATGCTTGTGTCAGCTGGAGATTCGATTATGGCCCCCAGTTTGCAGTCATCTGCAAACTTTGTCAGCCATAATCCCCTCGTGTTAGCCTGAACCTCAGAGAAGTATATACCGAACAAGAGAGGTCCCAGAACTGAGACCTGTGGGACACCACTTGTAACTGGTTTGGATTCGGACATGGCACCTGCGATTCTGACCATGTGGGTTCTATCTCTGAGCCAGTTTGCAACCCATCTTGTGATATAGGGGTTGATATTTAAGCTGGTAAGCTTATTTATGATGCCCGAGTGGGGTATTGTGTTGAAGGCTTTTGCAAGGTCCAGGTAGGCTGTGTGGACTACCTTGCCCTCATCTATGGTTTTGGTAACTGTTTCAAAGAAATCAATAGGTTTAAAAGGCAAGATCTTCCCTTAACAAAGCCAAATTGGGTAGGGTCCAGTGTCTGGAGGCTCCCAATGTCTTTGTATATGAGTTCCATGATAATACACTCCATAGCTTTACAGACCAGACTAGTCAGGCTTATGGGGTGATAGTTTCCAGGGTCCGTTGTGGCACCACCTTTGTGGAGTGGGACCACTGTAGCTGTACGCCATTCTTTGGGTACATATCCTGTAGTAAGGCTAAGTTTAAACAGTGACTTAATGTGAGGGTTCAGTTCTTCTTGGAGCTCATGTAAGACACAGCCTGGGACACCGTCCGGTCCCATAGATGCTGTGTTTTTTGCTTTGGAGAGGGCAGCTTTTACCTGTGCATCTGTGATGTCAGGGAGGTTACATTCAGTTGGGATAGGCATTTGCTCCTTTGGCGGGGAAGGGGGGGGGAGTTTGTGCTGAATCTGCCTGCCAGGATGTTGGCTATGTCTGTAGGTTCGGTATATTTTGTACCATTATGCAACAATTCAGAGCATATCAGGGAGTTTCCGCCTATGTTTCTGACATAACTAAAGAAGGCCTTGTGATTATCTTTAGTGTCTAGGGCAATTTTTCTTTCGAAAATGGCCTTTGATGATTTTATGAGGGATCGAAGTTTCTTGCTAATACTGATCAGAAATGCCTTCCCTTTTTGAGATTTTGCTCTGTCATGTAGTAGCTTCCTCCTTCTGCTGTATAGCTTATTTATGGCCGGGGTCCACCAGACTGGTCTCCTGTTTTTGGAGGAGTGAGTCTTGGTTTTATTTGGGATAGCATGATCCATGCATTCCTGCAGGTGCTCATAGAATGCATTTGTAAAGGATTCTGCGGATTGGGCTGTATTATCCTCTGGCCCAGGGGCTTTGAAGGATTCCACCTCAGTCTTGAGAAGTGCAAAGCTGGCTTTGGAGAAATTCTTTACAGTGATTTCCTTGGCTGGGGGTGGGGACGGGATATGGATGTCCAGGGAAATTTGTTTATGGTCTGATCTTACCAATGAGGGGTTTACCTCTGGTGTGGAACATAGAGTCCCCATGTTGGTGATGACCAGGTCCAATATGTTGTTCCCTCTTGTGGGAGTGGTGACCAGTTGTTCCATTGTGTTAGAGTTTATAAATTCAAGGAACCGTTGGGCGAGGGTGTTTGGGCTTGAGTAGTTTTCCCAGTCAATGTTTGGGTAGTTGAAGTCACCCAATAACATAGTGTTTGGAGAGACCTTCATATTCTCCAGTGTTCTCAGGAATGCCAAGTAGGGTTCCTGTAATAGGGAGGGTGTTCTGTAGCAGGCTACAAACTGAAAGGCAGTTTTGCCCGCTGTTAGTTGCACATGGATGGTTTCCGATGCTTCATGCAGTGCCACTAACCTGGAGGTGTAGGTATCTTTGATGAATATAGATACTCCCCCTCCTTTTGTGTTTCGGTCCGAGTTTTGGGGCCGAAACGCATGGTATGAGTTATAACCTGGTAGTGCTGGGGTGCTCTCAGGAGCCTTGAACCAGGTTTCTGTTACTGAACAGACATCGATTTTTTCCATACTGAGGAGAGTCTCGAGTGCGTGCATCTTGAGGTTTAGACTTCTGGCATTGAGTAGCATTACCTTTAGTTTTTTTATCTTTGGGTTGTCTATGGAGGTGGGTTTGTCCTTTGAGCCTTGCCTAAAAAAGGCACTATGGGGGTGGCAAGAGCCTTGGCCAGTATACGAAAGTCTAAGGGTGACAGGTGCAAGCCGTCCCTAGCGAAGCAATGTGGCTTGTCGAGCATGTCATCCCAGGCTGACAGACACTGGATCCCCTTTGAATGACACCAACAATACTTTAGCCAATTGTTGAAACTGATCATTTTGTCTTTATACTGTGGCATCATTCTTGGTGAGGGCAAGATGCTACTCAAGGTCAGGGACATACCAGCCTGAGCTACATGGTCAGAGAGCTCCTCTATGTCTCTTCATGTAGTCCAGGGAGGTACGTCTCAGGTCATTCACACCGGCATGGACAATGACGGAGTCATACTTGTACTTGCTTTGGAGTGACCTGAGTGCTTGTGTTATGTGGTGGATCCTGGCACCCGACAGGCAGCTTACAGTGACCTTCTCCTTGTTCAGTCTGGTGAGTGGGACGTCAGTGTGCCGGACAATAGAGTCCCCTATAACAAGTGTATTTGGTGTGTTGTTTGGCCTTATGGGCTGTGACTGTGAGGCACACTGATTTTGTCAGATATGTGATTTGTGGGTATTGTTGAGGGGTGGCTGTTGCTTGGATACCTGCTTAGGAGGTCTTTGCTGTTTAGGCAGATTTTTATTTAGACCCTCCGACTATGTTTTTGTGTGTTTATGTGTTGGGTATGCAGATGCAATAGGTCTGTGTGAGACTGGATTTGTGGTGTGGGTGGTTACCTTTTCCTCCTGACTGACTGTGCCAGTCTTGGGTTGAGAGAGCTTTGCCTTCAGTTTGGCTGTGTAACTGCATCTCTCACATGTATTAGAGTTTGTTAGAAGGAGGAGAGGGTTGTCTGTGTACATAAGGCAATTGTAACATTGCCTCAAAATTCCCAGATTCACCAGCTGGACTGGAGAGTAACCTTGAAACTGACCCTTGGACATACCAGATTAGTATAGGGAACTGTTTTTTTTACTGATCAGATTAGGGAAGGGAACTGATTTTTCACTTGATCAGGAAGGACCAATCGGGAGTCTAATACTTATGAGAAGTCAGGGAGGGTGTAGTGCTTTAGTTAGTTAGTGTTTCCTTATAAGAGCTGAGCAAGTGCAGGGCTTTAGAAAGAGAATAGAGTGATTACTTTGAGAGTTTGAACAGTTCTAAGGGAAAAAGTGAAGAGCAGACTTTGTGGAGCCTGGAATAGTTTAAACCTGTTTAAGCGGCGCTGCCCAACGCTGCTCAGTGAGCAAAACCGCGCAAAAAGAGAGTTGTAGGGTTTTAAGAGAGAGAGAGATCAAGGAGTTTAGAATTGACCCAAAATGGCCAATAAAACTACAGCTTCTAGGTAGTAACCACTCCTCCAAGGACAGGCAGGCTATTCAGTGTTTACCGCTCCCACTGGTGAACACAGAGACTTCCCTTTAGCCCAAGCAAGCATTTGCCTTCTAGAAACTTCCAAACAGTTCAGAACAGCAAATCTGTAACTGAAAATTCTTAACTTTCAGAAAGTGGGAAAAAAGCAAGATTTTTTTTTTTTCTTTTTGTTGTAGTTTAAAGGTAGCAGAGATACACAAGCAGCAAAATAATCACAACAGTGCAATAAATGACCCCACACTTGAATGCTAGGCCAAAATCAGGTAAAATGCAGTTTTTAGAGCAAAAAATGATTTTAAATTAATTACTGTTACAGATATAAACTTTAGCAAGCCGGAAAATGCCAAAAAGTAGGCGGCAAAGCAGTAAAACTTAACAAAAAATCAGAAGAAAATACTTAAAATCACAAAAGTGGCTCATTTTCTTCTCTCAACGTTTTCTCTTCTTGGTAGGTGCTTCAGCAACAAATAGCAAGCCTGAAGAGACACCAAAGCCACGAGGCAGCCTGGTTTTAAGAGAGAGAGATCAAGGCGTTTAGAATTGACCCAAAATGGCCAATAAAACTACAGCTTCTAGGTAGTAACCACTCCTTCAGGGACAGGCAGGCTGTTCAGTGTTTACTACTCCCACTGGTGAACACAGAGACTTCCATTTAGCCCAAGTAAGCACTGGCCTTCTAGAAACTTCCAAGCAGCTCAGAACAGCAAATCTGTAACTGAACTTTCTTAACTTTCAGAAAGTGGGAAAAAAGCAAGATTTTTTTTTCTTTTTGTTGTAGTTTAAAGGTAGCAGAGATACACAAGCAGCAAAATAATCACAACAGTGCAATAAATGACCCCACACTTGAGTGCTAGGCCAAAATCAGGTAAAATGCAGTTTTTAGAGAAAAAAAGATTTTAAATTAAGTGCAAGACAGGAAATGCAGTAAACAGGCTCTAGATGTGTTCCAAGTACTGTTACTGTTACAGATATAAACTTTAGCAAGCCGGAAAATGCCAAAAAGTAGGCAGCAAAGCAGTAAAACTTAACAAAAAATCAGAAGAAAATACTTAAAATCACAAAAGTGGCTCCTTTTCTTCTCTCAGAGTTTCCTCCTCTTGGTAGGTGCTTCAGCAACCACTAGCAAGCCTGAAAAGACACCAAAACCACGAGGCAGCCTGGTTTTAAGAGAGAGAGAGATCAAGGAGTTTAGAATTGACCCAAAATGGCCAATAAAACTACAGCTTCTAGGTAGTAACCACTCCTCCAGGGACAGGCAGGCTGTTCAGTGTTTAGTACTCCCACTGGTGAACACAGAGACTTCCCTTTAGCCCAAGCAAGCACTGGCCTTCTAGAAACTTCCAAACAGTTCAGAACAGCAAATCTGTAACTGAACTTTCTTAACTTTCAGAAAGTGGGAAAAAAGCAAGATTTTTTTTTTTTTTGTAGTTTAAAGGTAGCAGAGCTACACAAGCAGCAAAATAATCACAACAGTGCAATAAATGACCCCACACTTGAGTGCTAGGCCAAAATCAGGTAAAATGCAGTTTTTAGAGAAAAAAACGATTTTAAATTAAGTGCAAGACAGGAAATGCAGTAAACAGGCTCTAGATATGTTCCAAGTACTGTTACTGTTACAGATATAAACTTTAGCAAGCCGGAAAATGCCAAAAAGTAGGCGGCAAAACAGTAAAACTTAACAAAAAATCAGTAGAAAATACTTAAAATCAAAAAAGTGGCTCCTTTTCTTCTCTCAGCGTTTTCTTCTCTTGGTAGTTGCTTCAGCAACAACTAGCAAGCCTGAAAAGATGCCAAAACTACGAGGCAGCCTGGTTTTAAGAGAGAGAGATAAAGGAGTTTAGAATTGACCCAAAATGGCCAATAAAACTACAGCTTCTAGGTAGTAACCACTCCTTCAGGGACAGGCAGGCTGTTCAGTGTTTACCACTCCCACTGGTGAACACAGAGACTTCCCTTTCGCCCAAGCAAGCACTGGCCTTCTAGAAACTTCCAAACAGTTCAGAACAGCAAATCTGTAACTGAAATTTCTTAACTTTCAGAAAGTGGGAAAAAAACAAGAGTTTTTTTTTTTCTTTTTGTTGTAGTTTAAAGGTAGCAGAGATACACAAGCAGCAAAATAATCACAACAGTGCAATAAATTACTCCACACTTGAGCGCTAGGCCAAAATCAGGTAAAATGCATTTTTTAGAGAAAAAAACGATTTTAAATTAAGTGCAACACAGGAAATGCAGTAAACAGGCTCTAGATGTGTTCCAAGTACTGTTACTGTTACAGATATAAACTTTAGCAAGCCGGAAAATGCCAAAAAGTAGGTGGCAAAGCAGTAAAACTTAACAAAAAATCAGAAGAAAATACTTAAAACCACAAAAGTGGCTCCTTTTCTTCTCTCAGCATTTTCTCCTCTTGGTAGGTGCTTCAGCAACAACTAGCAAGCCTGTTAACTATCATCTACTTTAGACTATAGGTCTCATCTTAGGGTTATGTAGGTCTTTGTGAATTTTAGGTAGACCTCTAAAAACAGGAATATTTGGTAGCTCAACTAGAAAATATTTATATAAGTCATGATCAATTACCTCACACATCATCAAGTCATAGAGTTTGCTATGCATATTATTAATTATTTTATTTAATTGTATACCATTAATTAATATATGTCTCATCATTCAACATTGACCTTATCATATTTTCATAATAGCGTTTATCTAAAACAATAGCTCCGCCTTTATCTGCTGGTCTTATGACTATTTGGTCATTATTGCTCAAACTAACAAGTGCTTCACATTCATTTTTACTTAAATTAAAGAAATTCTGAGTATCATTATATTTTCTATCATTAGACATTTGTATAAAGTCTCTTTTACAAGCCTGTTCAAATGCTTCTGGAAGAGGATGCATTTTAGGTACTTGGTTTCTTGAACAAAAAATGCCTATTCTCATAATCATCCTTGTACAACATTTTCAAAGCCACATTCCTCACAAACATTTTCATTTCAAGAATAAAGTCAGTAACATCAGTTCCTTTAGAGTGTATAAAACATAACCCTCTATTTAAAAGTGACTTCTCAGAAGCATTCAATTCATATTTAGACAAGTTAACAATTAGCTCAGATTCACTTGCCTTTGTATTTTGTTCTGTAGCACTGTTTGGTCTCCCGATACCTTCCGTTTCCTGCTGCTTTTGAGGGGAGTTAATTTTCTCTGATCTCGAATGGGTAGAGGGAAATGATGAAAAACCGAATCCAAAACTGGTTCAGTTGCTTTTGTAGCATTTTGTTTCCTTCTAACATCTCCTGTCAATGGAGGAAAAGAGCCATTAAAGTTGTTAACTTTTCTTTGTTCGTTCTCCATGTTTATGATGCTGGTTGCATTATTCTCTATCATTGCTAATTCTTCTTTGTTATTATGGCTGTTCAAGCTGGGTGTTTGTATAATTTCTACCTCATTACCGGATGGTTGTTGTTCCAAATGTATGGTTTCTGTCTCATTGCTGCTCTGTGTAATAGCTGCCATACCATCACTTCCATTTTCATTTTTCTGCATCTCCAAAAACTGGAGGGGGGCGTTGGTTTGTTTAGCATTTTTGGATTGGTTTACAAAGGAAGGTTGATTCAAATACATTGTTGCCATTGGTTCTCTCATTCCCCTAGACTCTCGCGGCCAAGAGAATACGTTGCCGACACTGAAATCCTTTAAGTTACGTTCAAGTTTCTTCTTTTTGTCTAATAACAGTCTACGCTCCAATATAGTTGTACGTGACAGTACATCTTCCTGAAACACAATAAGATCCCTTTCAGTCATTAGCGATTTCATCTCAGTCTGTAGGATCGTTATTTCATGATTAATGTCATTTTCAATTTTTATGTATTGTTCAATAAGTAACTTCATATAAGAAAAACTGGTGTCAATGTTGAGTTGTTGCCATTTGGTCAAAAGTTCTGGATATATATTGCCATAAGTAGGCATCTTTAGAATTCTTAGTCCTCTAGGAACTACATGGAAGCAAAGACATGCCTCCATGTGTTTACGCTGCCATTGCATATTTTTTAGTTTAGTTATTAAATTCTCCATTCTACGTGTTAACTGAAGAACATTGATTGTATGCATATTACGTTGTTCATTCTCGTCAGCATTTAAAAGTTCAGTTCTACGAAACTGTAAAAGTACATTGGTTTCTGCTTTAAATAAGAGTTTAAAAGCTTCAGTAGCATTGGAAGTCTTGTTACCTTCACATAATACATCAGATTCAGAAGTGTTTTCTTCGGCCATGTCCCTTTCACTGCCAAAAGCCACAATATTTTCAAAAAATCCAATAAGCAGTTAAAAGGACAGAGGTACCTGCAGCATCAACAACAAAATGTAGAAATATCCAAAGAAATACGCCAGGTGCCACCACAGCTCTTCAAATTCATGATCCTTTATTAAAACAGTAGCTATTGAGATCAGTAAGCGCTTTCGGGCTACTTCAAAACTCTTCATCAGACTTAATTAATGACATTTCTTTTCATTTAAATATGGAAAAATGCGCCAGAAAAGTTTTTCATTCAATTAATTCATATATCTAAACTCACCACTAGATGGTAGCATATAGAAGTAAAAAGGAAATATTAAGAATCACACAGAACAACAAGAAATTTAATGGATAATTAGGATGCAACCAGATAAAGGGAAGGGGCTGAATGATAGGGTCTCCATAAAACCATTTTTGAGAGACAGACCCCTGAAACATTGAGTATGCATTTATGAGGGAGTTGTTCCATGATATTATACATGTGCATTTCTATATATTAAATGTATTATTGTGTTAGTTATGATTTTAATATAGTAATGTATGAAATGTAAGTGTTATGTGTGTTATATTTTTATGTTTGCATCTATATACATATGTATTTTTTACATATATATTTATATATACGTTGTTTTACATATATACAGACACTTTTAAACACATCCATTTATATTAATATACCACAAGAATTGAAATTTTAGATAAATGCTACCATCTAGTGGTGAGTTTAGATATATGAATTAATTGAATGAAAAACTTTTTTTGGCACCTTTTTCTATATTTAAATGAAAAGAAATGTCATTAATTAAGTCTGATGAAGGGTTTTGAAGTAGCCCGAAAGTGCTTACTGATCTGAATAGTTACTGTTTTAATAAAGGATCGTGAATTTGAAGAGCTGTGGTGGCACCTGGTGTATTTCTTTGGATGTCTTTAATATATATTGAAACTATATAAGTGAAACTTCACCTCCTTTGGCTTTGCTGCCCTTATTTTGGGGTCTGAATGTATGATAGGATGAGTAACCAGGTAAGGCTGGGGTGCTGTCCGCAGCTTTGAACCGAGTTTCTGTGACTGCACAAATGTCAGCATCTTCCGAGGTTACGAATGCTTGCAATGAGTGCAGTTTCATGTTTAGACTCCTAGCATTTAGCAGCATGACCTTTAATTTGCATTTTGTTGACATTTTTGTGTTGGTAGTATTGACCTCATGACTTTTCCTAAAAAAGGAACAATGGGGGAGGCAAGGACTTTTGCCAGAAGTCTGAAGCCCAAGTGAGACAGATGCAGGCCATATCTTACAACCCATCGTGGTCTGTCACTCATATCTTCCCAGGCTGTCAGGCAAAGGATCCCCCCTAGAATGACACTAGAAACTAAGCCAATTGTTAAAGTCAATCATTTTCTGTTTGTACTGAGGCATCATTCTAAGTGACGGTAGAATGCTGCTTAAGGCTAGGGACATACCTGCCTGGGACACGTATTCGGTGAGCTTAATCATGTCTCTCTTCATATAGTCCAGGGAGGTACATCTCAAGTTGTTCACACCAACATGGACTATGACAGAGTCATAACAGTATCTGTTGAAGAGAGACTTGAGTGCATGTGGGATATGGTAGATTCTGGCACCTGACAAACAACTAACCATGGCTTTCTCCTTATCCAGCATGGTGAGAGGCACATCCGTGTGTCTCACAACAGAATTTCCTCTGACTAATATGTTGGATTTATGGTTAGGCCTTGGTGGTTGTGAGACACTGGTGTGTGGACTATGCATGCTATGTGATGTGGAAGGTTGTGGAGTTCTCATGTGTTTTTGCCTCTGTGGTCTCCTTTGGGTTTGTTTTTGTTGAGAACCTTTGCATATGAGTGTGTGTGTTGTGTAGTTGTGGGTGGTATTTGAAGCATAGTGATTGTGTTGTCATCCTTCTCAGTACCAGATATACTGGCTTGTGAGGGAGAGATCATAGACTCTAGCTTCTCTATGTAATTGCATCTCTCACAAATTGTGTTCCTAGGTGGTAGTAGTAGATGGTTGTCTATGTACATGAGGCAGTTGCTACACTGTATCAGGTTGTCCATATCAACCAGGCTGGCAGGAGAAACTGTAGGAAATTGTCCATCCATATTTGTCAGAATCTGAGGGAGAGAGTCCAGGGAGAGCTAAGGGATTGGCCTAAAGCCTAAGTGCTTCAACCAAAACTAAGAGGCTTAGAATAACATATAAATTTAAACAGGCTAAAAACAAGCAGTATTAAATGCAGCAGAAAAGATGCAATTGAACACTTTAGAGAACAAGCAGCAGAAAAAACAAGATGAAGTAATAGAGTAGTAGGAAGAAACACAAATACTATAAAAGCAGCTGAATAAAGTTTTTTTTTTAGTAAAGTGGAAAGGGAGAAAGGAGATAATTCAAGGTTAACATGTGCTCGGAACAAACAGCCACTGCAAACAAACAAACAAACAGGCCCAGAGACAGCAAACCTGAACTGGGACTATGCTACAGCTACTAGCTACACTATTTTAGGCAGAAAACACCACAGAAATGTTTATCACAGCAAAAATAAAAACAGCAGTGAGACACTAAACGAAAGTTTTAAACAAATAAAGGAGCAAGGAGACTCTAGAGAATGCTTTTAACTACAAACAAATCAGTTATATGATACATTCCTTGGCAGGAAATCAGAACAAACAGATGCCTAACAAATGGAGAAAAATTTCAGTTAATACCTTTCACACTGTGAAACTAGCTAAAAAAGCTTTACAAACAGTGTGACAGTAACAAAAATGATTTAATATGCCCTGTAAGGCAGACAATTCAGCAGAATAGTGCAGATTAGTTTATAGCAATAAAATACATTAAAAATAGTAGGCAGCAGAAAATAAAAAGTGCTATAAATGGCTAGAATAAGCAATAACTAGTAAAAAAAAGCAAAAAAAAAAAAAAAAAAAAAAAAAAACAGGTATACCTAGCCACCAATTAGATTAGCTGCACATTCTTGTATTGTAAAAAAATAAATAAATAACACAGCAAATTCCTATCAGTCAGGACAAAACCACTTTATAATGGGAGTGACACTGTCCTATCTTCCAGTGTCTGTTGTCTAGTACTGTGGACATACTGTTTCCCTAGTGCCATGTATGCGCAGTAAATAATGATTGTCATCTTTAAAGTACAAGAAGTGCCTTAATCAAACAGGCCTCCCTCACTCACCTACTGAAGTTTTCCTACTCCATACAAATCCACATTCCTTTATTTTAACAACTGGTGATACTCTCCCTGTGATGGGTGATGTGTGGCCAACATATCTAATATCTGGTTCCTAAAATCAGGAAACCATTGTATTGTACTTGCAAGTGTAATTTAGAAAATGTACACATTATCAGAACCCTTAGCCTTTTTAAATGAGAAGAGGCATCTCTTTAGTAAATCTCTTACACTTTTAAATGACAATGCAAAGCAGCTCATTACACATCATTAACATTGCAGAAATATAGCAGCATTGTGTATTTTCACTAGTTATGTTCCTATTTATTAGTGCCAGCCATAGTACGATAGCATTGTGAGAGGGATGCTATATTCCCTTCCAATGCTCCCATTTTGTTTTCTGTGTCTCTGTGCCTTAGGTTGCATCAGTGAAGATGGGGTGTTACATCAGCATGATGATGCTGTTGCAATGCTATCTATGTGGAGAGAGAGAGAAACATGATATTATTAGGCAAGGGGAATGGACTTATGAGAAAACTGAATCCAATTCTTTTCTGAACTTTTGATGACGTTAAATGAACCAATAAACTGTTTGCAACCAAGGCATTGTGAAGATTTTATCACATCTATACCAACTTTTACACACATGCACACACTAGGTGATTTTGTCATACTGCCTAATACTGATGCAGTATCTTGACCCTATGTGAAAATGGGACAAAGGGAATCGATTATGATGGCAATCTCATACACACATACACACACACACACACACACACACACACACACACACACACACACTGCATGAATGTGTGTGTATGTGTGTGTGTGTGTGTGTGTGTAAATATATATATATATATATATATATATATATATATATATATATATATATATATATATATCTATAGGTTCATAGGTTCATAGGTTCATACTAGGCTATCTGCCCTAGGGCATTTATATGCCTAGCCAGACTGTGTTTGGCTTTCGCCACCCATTTTAAATTAATTTTGCTATGCCCTTTTTCAAGGTTAGTATACTGTGCCTCTGTCTAACAGTGACACAGAAGTGATACCCGGGGTAAACCTACGATCTTCCATCCACTCATCAAGATTCCTGTTGAAGAGAGTCAATGAGGGACTCTGCCTAACCTGGACTGGGATTTTATTCCAGAGTGATGGGAGCCTCTGGGTTATGAATCTGTCCCTCCAGCATGTCCTATTTATTTCAGTGCTGAGGTTCAAGTCTCTCGAACACGTAGCTCGATGGGATTTGGATTTTCTGTGGTGCAGCATGTCCATTAATTCCGGGTTGGACATGGCTTTATACGTCAGGCACAGATCACCTCTGAGCAGGCGGTATGCCACTATGTAGAGCTGGAGTTTCTTTAACCAGGCAGCATATGGCATCTGTTTGAGCCCTTTGATCCTCTTGGTGAGGTACTTTTGGGGTCTTTCCAGTTGCTGCAGGTGTCTTGTAAGGTACATCCCAAAAGGGGCATTGTACTCAATTATGGGCCTGATGAGGGATGAGTAAAGAGGCACGATGACCTCCCCTGATCTAGATGTGAATCCCTTCATGATTAGGTGGGCTATATAAAATGTTTTTCTAACCACTTTGGCCACGTGGTTGTCAAATGAGAGATTGCTATCAACTTGGGTCCCCAGGTCCCTAATTACTTCTTCCAGATTAATGGATTACCACCTATGTGGTAATTTGTGGGCACTTTGTTTTGCCAAAGGGATGACTATACACTTTTGGCGTTTAGCTTGAGGCCATGGCTCTGGCACCAGTTGTCTGTTTCTATGAGGCCCTTTTGGAAGATGCTTGTGTCGGCTGGAGAGTCGATTATGGCGCCCAGTTTGCAGTCATCTGCGAACTTGGTCAGCCACAGTCCTTCTGTGTTGGCCTGTACCTCCGAGAAATATATACCGAACAAGAGAGGTCCCAGGACTGAGCCTTGTGGGACACCACTTGTAACTGGTTTGGAGTCTGACATGGCTCCAGCAATTCTAACCATGTGGGTTCTGTCCTTGAGACAGTTTGCAACCCATCTAGTGACATAGGGGTTTATATTTAAGCTGGTGAGCTTATCTATAATGCCCGAGTGCGGTATTGTATCGAAGGCTTTTGCGAGGTCCAGGTAGGCTGTGTGGACCACCTTCCCCTCGTCATTGGCCTTGGTGGCTGTTTCAAAGAAATCAACCAGGTTTAAGAGGCAGGATCTGCCCTTAACAAAGCCAAACTGGGTAGGATCCAGTGTCTGTAGGTCCCCAATATCTTTATTTATGAGGTCCATGATGATCCTTTCCATAGCTTTGCAGACCAAGCTAGTCAGGCTTATGGGGCGATAGTTTCCAGGATCTGTTGAGGCACCACCTTTGTGGAGAGGGACCACTGTTGCTGTACGCCACTCTTTGGGTACATATCCTGTAGTAAGGCTGAGATTGAACAGTAGTTTTATGTTTGGGTTTAGCTCTTCTTGGAGTTCATGTAGGACGCAGCCCGGGACACCGTCTGGTCCCATTGATGCTGTGTTTTTTGCTTTGGAGAGGGCGGCTCTTACCTGAGCATCTGAGATGTCAGGGGGGCAGCACACTGCTGGGATAGATATTTGCCCTTTTGGTGGGAGGAAGTTTGCGCTGAACCTGTCAGCTAGGATGTTGGCAATGTCTGTGGGTTTGGTGTATTTTTTGTCATTTTGGACTAATTCTGAGCATATCTGGGAATTCCCACCCAGGTTGCTGACATAACTAAAGAAAGCCTTGTGATTATCCTTAGTGTCCTGTGCAATTGTTCTCTCTAAGCTGGCCTTAGACGATTTTATGAGTGCCCATAGTTTTTTGCTAATACTGATCAGAGATGCCTTCCCTTTTTGGGATTTTGCTCTATCATGTAGTAGCTTCCTCCTTCTATTGTATAGTTTGTTTATGGCTGGGGTCCACCAAACAGGACGTCTGCCTTTGGAGGATTGGGTCTTGGTTTTATTTGGGATTGCATGATCCATGCATTCCTGAAGTTGTTCATGGAATGCATTTATAAAGGATTCTGCAGTCTGGGCCGTATTTTCCACAGGCCCGGGGGCTTTGAAGGATACCACCTTGGTTTTGAGGAGTGTGAAATTTGCTTTAGAGAAGTTTTTCACTGTGGTTTTCTGGGCAGGGGGTGGGGTCAGGATGTGAATATCCAGTGAGATTAGTTTATGGTCTGATCTTACCAGTGAGGGATACTCTTCTGGTCTGGAGCATAGAGTCCCCATGTTGGTGATGATCAGGTCCAGTATGTTTTCCCCTCTTGTGGGAGTGGTAACAAGTTGTTCCATAGCATTTGAGTTTATAAATTCTAGGAACATTTGTGCTAGGGTGTTGGAGCTAGAGTAATGCTCCCAGTCTATGTTTGGGTAGTTGAAGTCACCCAATATAATGGTGTTTGGAGAGACCTTCATATTTTCCAGTGTTCTCAGGAAGTCCGAGTGGGGTTCCTGGGTTTGGGAGGGTGGTCTGTAGCAGGCTATAAACTGGAAGGCAGTTTTACCCACTGTTAGTTGCAGATGGATAGTCTCTGATGCCTCGTGCTGTGCCACCAAACTGGAGGTGTGGGTATCTTTGACGAATATTGCTACTCCCCTTCCTTTTGTGGTTCGGTCCAAGTTTTGGGGCCGAAAAGCATGGTAGGTACTCTCGGGAGCCTTGAACCAAGTATATATATGTATGTGTGTGTGTGTGTGTGTGTGTGTGTGTGTGTGTGTGTGTGTATATATGTGTGTGCTCTATGTCTGTGTTTGGTTGTGTGACTGTGTATGTAATGGTACCATTTTTACAGTCTTTATTGAAGTTTTTGCTACATCCAGCAGGTGTCAGTATTTCTGCATATTTGCTAAAAGGTGCTCCGATGCAAGGCAATTTGTGTAAGCACAATCCCATAACAAGAACTCAGTGGTTCAGTTTGTCCTCACACTGCTTATCACTGAGCCAAGGAGAAAGCCCATAAATTATAATATCAGTAGTACTGGTTTGATATTTTAAGATGCAAAGACATAATGACATAAAGCTGAAAGCAAGAAAGCTGTTCTAACAGACATACTTACAGGACATAGGATTCCAGCATCCCTGCTGACTATTTGCACTTTTTTGTTCAGCAAAAAGAAAAAGAAAAGAAGTGAAGAGAACAAACTAAAAGTGATTGCGCAAAGAACCCAAATAAAGGACACACAGGCATTTGTCCTGTCTTAAATGTTATACTCCATGCTTTGTAAAATAACTATTGCTTCATGATAAAGCAGCACATATGAAATTTGAAAAACATGGTTATGTAGTTTGTTTAAAGTTTCCGTGGATTTATTATACTGATGGTATGTAATAGGCATGTTCTGTAAGGACAGTGCTAATAACATACTTTGGCATGAAAGTAAAGGCCAGGATTATGTCAGCAGTAACCATATTTGTTTTTCAAAATTAAAAATGTTTTCCTAGACTATGATTGCAAACCATGAATGAATCAGATACAAAATAGACTTTTTCTTTAAAACACAGCAAGTTCTTTTAGGGAAAACACAAAAAAGAGAAAGTATGACAGTTTTCACCAAAGCTGTGAATTTGCATAACAGAATACATTTCAGGCATTGTAATAGTTCCATTACATAGAAACAGATAGATACAGTTTTTCATTTCTTGATGTGATTTTAAATTCATTTTAACAGTCTGTATCTGCTTTAGCTAAGGTCTTTAAGCCTATGTTGGTAATTCGGGTGCATAGTTGCACAGCATTTTGCTATTTAAGTGGACTAACTGTTGATATTAAACCTAGGTTTCATTCTTGTGTACAGAGTGTATATAATGCTAGTTCAGGACTTGTCTTTTCATTAAGGCAGTTCTAGACCAGTCAGTTCAGAGCTAAGGGTCTAAAAATTCCAAATTATTTAATTAATTATTTTCTGTATAACAGAGGACCTTCTACAGACAGAAGCAATTACAGACCCCTATAAATCTGTCCAGCCTTAAATGCAAAGCCGTGGAAAGACTTATCATGCAACTAATTGAGCAGGATATAGGAAACTTCCAAACACTGGACCCATTTCAGTTGGGATTTGTTAAGGGCAGGTCATGCCTACTTAGCTTGGTGGATTTTTTTGAAAAGGTCACCAAAACAATGGATGAAGGCAAAATGGTACACACAGTATACCTCAATCTGGCCAAAGCTTTTGACATAATTCCCCTCTCAGGCACAGTAGAAACGATAAATAAACTGGGAATAAACCCCTATGCCACCCACTGGATTGGCAACTGGCTCACAGATTGGATGTAGGAAATCAAAATAGGGAAGGTTGCCTCCACAAAGAGACCAGTCACCCATGGATTCCCCATGGGTTATGTGCTGAGACCTCTCCTGTTTGGCATCTAGATTTCCAAAGTAAAAGAAAATACAAAAGAGCTCTGACTGACTAAGTTTGCAGATGACTGCAAGATAGGAGCAGTCATTGGATCCCCAAATGACTTTGCCATCTGCAGGAAGGTTTACCCCAAATAAATATCTGGTGCCAAAATCAGTGACTGAAACTAAATGTCAAAAATGCATTATTGTATCCTTTGGGAAGTCATCTACCCCAGGGAACTACCATGTTAACAATACACCCCAGAGAGCTGACCTAGTTGTTCAGGATTTGAGAACTTATGTGGACAGTGACCTAACTTGTAACAGCATGTGTCCATTGTTGTAAGAAAGTCCTTCTATACTGCACAGCTTATAAACAAAGGGATTGTGTCTAGATTTAGGGATGTCATTGTCCCCCTTTACTCAGTCTTCATTAGGCCAGTCATTGAATATAATGCTCCCTTTGGCATGTATCTGTCCAGATGCATGCAAAAACTGGAACACCCACATAGATACCTTACTAAAAGGATACAAGGCCTAAACAACATATCTTACATCGACAGACTCAAAGCCCTGTCATTGTACTCGGTATGCTACAGACTGCTAAGAGGTGACCTGTGTCTGGCATACAAGGCATCCTCCAACCTATTACTGATGCTTTTATTGGACAACAGCAAGTCAAATGACATCACAAATAGTCAGTCTAGGGATATAAAGCTGTTCTGTAACATCAACAGAATGGTTTGGAGGTACAGGTATATCTTGCAAAGGATACCACTACTCTACTCCATCTACATAAAACCAAGATCACCCCTGTCTATTTTAAAGTGCAGCATGGATCTATGAATGGGAAGCAACAAATTTACCCAGGACTGCCCTCTGTACCACTAATGGACATATGCAGCTCATAGATGTGTCCCCTCAAATGATCCCAGTTATTCTCATTGGGGTAATATATAATTATCAACCATGGGATGGGTAAGGCCAAATTCTAACCAAATGGGACAGGTTAATTCGAACACAAAAAGGGAAATAGGCTCAGCTTAAAATGGCTTGCAAGGGCAGCTAGCCTAGTACTTACCTATGAACTTATTGGAAACGTGAGCATTTGGTGAATCATTTGTAAAAAAGACAACTTTCTATGCAGCTTTATTTTGTTTATGTGGCCACACGCAGGCATCTAATAAAAAACACATACCACACAAAAGTACATACACTCACACATGCACACACTTCAACAGACATAAAGAGATGAGTTTATGCACATATATTGTTTGCATGTATGTGTGGAAATACATCACATCAGGATCATTTGTAAAGTGGTGATGTCATCAAAACTAAATCAGTCCTTTGGCTGTATCATCGTGTAATCCTGTACTTTGCTTTCCCCACAAACAATAGGTGCTACAACACACTTATTTTAAAAACATGACCCTGGAACAACTAAGAAAGGACCAGTCACTGATTATTGCTGTATATCTGTTAGTATTTCACCATTCACTGACCTGATCATGTCTCATAAACATGGCTGCTGCATTTACAGAGCAAATATAACTTTAAGGATGGTCTGAAAACATTGCTTTCAATAAAATTTTAAAAAGGAACTCCATGATAAATTGTCTTTCCCAATAGAACCACCTCCCTGTGTAAATACATCATGAGCTAAACTATATCCAATTCAGAACTAAGTTAATATCTTACCTTTGCGTAAAGTAATGCCTGTCACTGCTTTACTGAGAATGTATAACAAACAAACTTCCCCATGCATTTCTCCCAAGGTAGTCTTTCATCTTGTTAGAACAGTGCCTTTGACAGTATAGCCATAGACTTTTCTTTGAAACTTTGACACATAGTTACTTATGAAATTTCAGATGATTGCATAGTATCAATATTGCCATAACAATACTATTTTTGTAGTGATAATACAATATGTACATTGTCATGAGTATGACATTGTTTACCCCTTGCATTTGTGTACCCCCCCCCCCCACCTAATTATCAGCTGCCTGACTCCACTATTTTTTTTGTAGTGTCCTTAATACTTTTCACTGGGGCTGGGTGGTTTGGGCAAAGGGGATTTAACAGAGCATCACATCCACTGGCCCTGTCTGCTAGGGAGGTGGAGTTTTTGTACCCCTTAACTGGGTGGAGCTAATGAAATGAACCACATCACTGCACATATTAGCTAACTTCAGCCCCCCACCCCCCAATGCTGGAGCTTTATCAGCAATCTGTCCCATGATTACAGCACAGCTTCATCATCGGGAGTGTGACTAAATTATGAACAGGTACTCCTCCCTCCTGAAGTGGGTGGGCTGACAAATCTGCTCCTTCCCACCACTGTCTCTCTCCATGGCTCCTCCAGAACCAGAACCGCTAGTCGAGCTCGGGTCATCTGGGGTGCTGTTAGGGCTCTATTCCTCTATGCCACTGAACAGGAAAGTATGCTATTTTTAATGTCCACAGCTGTTGATGACCCCTTTCCCTGTAAACATTTTTGTAAACACACACCCTCAATATATGTTTCTGTGAAATGATACAAAGTGCACACTGCCATACTGTTAAAGTTTACCAGTATCCAGCTATGCTTTGTAAATGTCTAATGGTATACATTGATATTACTAATGCTGCTTCGGCCATACCAAACTGTGTTTTCCCATTTAACATTATGTAGAAGCCCTCAGCTTGGATTTACCATCACATGGCCAGTTTGGTGTATGAAACGGATCCACGAACTAGCTCACCCACATTACTAATAAATAAAATAAAATAAATGCATTACAAACATCAAATATTGTTTACAGATTTTAGTGCAACGGTTTCCTAACAGATGGTTGAAAATCATCAGTCTGTCCCTTTCATTGGATGAATCTATACTGCCTGCCGGCCTGGTATCTAACTGAGCCCCCATAATGTGGAGTGGCCTTTGCTCACAGTGAACAACATGTTACTACAGGAAATGAAATGAAAGTTAATTCAAATTCACAGAGAGAAAAGAACAGAAGTAAGCAGTGAAGATTAAACATTACACTATCTTAGAGATATAGAGAAAAGCTGTGAAAAAATGAGTACTCTGACAAGGAGAGGCCTACACTTCTGAAAATTACAGTTTTAAAAATTAAATTCTCTATCTATATGAAAGCATGTACTTTTGAATCTTGCACAAACACTTTAAAATGAAATCTGCCTCCTTTCCTAAACACAGAATATGTCTTTTATATATGTACCAAGCCATCAACCTATTAAGCAAATTTACATCTCAGCCTCATAGAAAGATTGTTTTCATCCTAAGCTATCATAACAAAAATATTTTTAAAGATGCATTCTTGGTTGCTTGTTAAATTCTATCAGACACATCAGGTACAGAATAAATAGTATTTCTTGTCTCATCAATATGGATAAGAGCTGATAAACAGTTGCTCCAGCAATGGCAAACCTAACCTGCTGAAACACATTTCTAAATTACTTAGTAACAGTTATATTTGAATTCTATATGGATGTGTTTACATAAAAAATTTACAACAGACATGACACTGAATGAATATCCTCCCTTTAGATATTTAGCCTTCACACTCGACCCTTCTCTGCCAGACCACATAGTTAATATAAAAGCAAACATTAACTCAATTCTTTGTGGCTGCAGAAAGATATCCCACATCCTGGCTCCCAAAGGCAGAGCAGCTATTGGTAAGAATATTTTGCATCTTCATCTAGTAAATGGGCTACCCTGTTTAATGCATGCTAATAACAGAAACTTCACAGACCTGCAAAAATTTTCCCATTGAATCTATAGATCTGTTCTCCTCTGCCCCCATAATGAGCACCATTACTTAACTTGTAAGCTGGCTGACTGTTTCCAGTTCAGCAACATGATAACCTTCTTCTATCAATGCCCAATCATGAAGTAGACTTTTATGATCTCCTACCAATAATGAAAGCCAGTTTTAATAATAAAATTTCACAATAACAATAACTCTCTTTTTTCATGCCGACACAATACTGCAAGGATCTCAAAAATCATCTAAAATCCACACAACGTTCCTATTTTACTCTTGGCCTCAAACTTTGGGACACTCTCCCCAGCATAAGGAACTGTAAAACAGCCAAAGAATTTAGATTGAAATATACTAAAATACTGCAAAACAAATCGTTCTTTCATGCTTCTCACGATCAGTCATAACAAGTTTTTATGATCACCAACGACCCACTAAAAGTTACCCAACTTTTTATTTCTAATGCGCTCTAAAATGTGTGCATAAACATGGAAATACTGTATATATCTTTATGTTTTAGTAGCAAAGCCAGTTGCTTTGATTTTTGACTCAGCTGCACATATATTACAATTTGTTCATACTGTTATGTATTTTTCGTGCTTGACTGTACATAGTTATTTGTTTTTCTTTGCTTTGCACACCTACATTACTCTTTTAAGACATTTGCATTTATTGCTTTGTGGCCAAGGCAGTATCTGAAATAGGTCAATTGTGGACAAACTTTAATAAATAATTAAAACAAACCAATACAAAAAGTAAAACAAATGTCCCCTACATAGAAATATAGGGTCTATATTATATGTTCGAAGTCTGAAAACTTTGAATCTCATATGGTCGACGTACAATATAAACAAAATAAAAATTAAAAAACCTACCTGAATGCTCTCTGCAGGGGGGCAAGCTCCCCTGCACCCCCCCTACTTAAATATACCAACTCCGAGATTGCACTACATTGAAATGAAGGGAAACATTCCCTACGGTGATCTCTGTTGTAAAATTCGATGTTTGAAAACTTCGCTCATATGATGTCGATCATATGAGATTCAAAGTTTTCACACTTTGAACTTATGATAGAAACCCAAAATATACACACATATGTTGCTATTTTTCTCCTTCCTTTCTTCTGCTTTATACAATCATTATTCTTAGGTAGAATTAAGCAATAACCCACAACTGTGCATGGATATATCAGGATGTACCCATGATTGCTATAATAGTCCGTGAATGTGCATGGATATATCAGGATGTACCCATGATTGCTATAATAGTCCATGAATGTGCATGGATATATCAGGATTTACCCATGGCTGGCATAATAGTCCATGAATGTGCATGGATATATCAAGATTTACCCACGGTTGGTGTAATAATCCACGACTGTGCATGGGTATATCAGGATTTGTCCACGGTTTGTATGATAGTCTATGAATATGCATGGATATATCAGGAGTTACCCACAGATGGCATGGTTTGATCATGAGAGCAAAGCCCAAGTGATTAAACAAAGCCAACAGTGCGTAAATCCTGATATACCCATGCACAGTCATGGATTATTACAACAACCGTGGGTAAATCCTGATATATCCATGCACATTCATAGACTATTATTCCAATCGTGGGTAAATCCTGATATACCCACGCACAGTCATGTATTATTATATCAACCATGGGTAAATCCTGATATACCCATGCACAGTCATGGATTATTACAACAACCGTGGGTAAATCCTGATATACCCATGCACAGTCATGTATTATTATATCAACCATGGGTAAATCCTGATATACCCATGCACAGTCATGGATTATTACACCAACCATGGGTAAATCCTGATATATCCATGCACATTCATGGACTATTATTCCAATCGTGGGTAAATCCTGATATACCCATGCACAGTCATGGATTATTACACCAACCGTGGGTAAATTCTGATATACCCACACTCAGGAGTGGATTATTGTTCCTATACAGTGATATTTTTAAAGAAAGGAATTGCTTACCTTTGTACAATGGCACTTCATCTTCTTCTGTGTGGTCTTCTATATGTTGATGTCCTTACAACTACTGCATATGGCACTTACATTTCCAGGCCTGCACAGTGCATTAGTACAATGCAGGAGAAGCAATGTAGAAAAGAGAACCTCCGCTACTGTTTTTGTTGTTGCTGTTGTTTTTTTGTTTTTTTTTGAAAGATGGTTCAGAAATACAAGGAAAATCAGATATATTTCTGATTCATTAGTTTTGCAAAACATACCTGATTTTTCTAATATTTTCCACTGCCCTCTAAACATATGCCAATATAAAGTCTGGCCATTCAATGGTACTTAGGTGGCTCAACGTTTTTCTATTGGTATATGCTTGATTTACAATGGGCATGCTATTTGGGCTATCCAATCAGCATACTCTTTTTGAATAGCAATGAGCCATTATTGTATAATAACCATTTAACTATAAATTAATGCAAGTAAATTACACAAACATGCGCACGTGCGCATGCACACACAGACACACACACACACACACACACACACACACACACACACACACACACACACACACACACACACACACACACACACACCTTTCTGTCTCTCTCTATATATACACATATATATATATATATATATATATATATATATATATATATGCATGTTTTCTGACTTAAACTAAATGCATAATGGTATCCTATTGTGTGCACATTAAGACACTTGGGAAATATTCATCAGACCCATCTGATGTTTGATGTAATGTTAGAAGCTAGCGCTGTTTGACGGTGGGTCATGTGCCTTATTACAACCTTGATAATATATCAGATATTCTTGCTGCACACCTTTTTGTACCTCATTGTTTGCATGTACTGCACTAAACTGTCACATAATCCATTCACCAAATAGCAACCAAATTCATTTCCAAGCCATGTAAAGCAAGGAAGCAATCATTATAAAAAAAATGAAACATACCAAATATTATCCCCTCCAAAAAAAGCTATAGAATGGCTAACTGCATGGCATAGCCTCACTGTGTGTAGTGCACTAGTGTTGTTCACCACAAATGAAGAATGGCTAACTGCATGGCATAGCCTCACTGTGTGTAGTGCACTAGTGTTGTTCACCACAAATGAAGAATGGCTAACTGCATGGCATAGCCTCACTCTGTGTAGTGCACTAGTGTTGTTCACCACAAATGAAGAATGGCTAACTGCATGGCATAGCCTCACTCTCTGTAGTGCACTAGTGTTGTTCACCACAAATGAAGAATGGCTAACTGCATGGCATAGCCTCACTCTCTGTAGTGCACTAGTGTTGTTCACCACAAATGAAGACTGGCTAACTGCATGGCATAGCCTCACTCTGTGTAGTGCACTAGTGTTGTTCACCACAAATGAAGAATGGCTAACTGCATGGCATAGCCTCACTCTGTGTAGTGCACTAGTGTTGTTCACCACAAATGAAGAATGGCTAACTGCATGGCATAGCCTCACTGTGTGTAGTGCACTAGTGTTGTTCACCACAAATGAAGAATGGCTAACTGCGTGGCATAGCCTCATTGTGTGTAGTGCACTAGTGTTGTTCACCACAAATGAAGAATGGCTAACTGCGTGGCATAGCCTCACTGTGTGTAGTGCACTAGTGTTGTTCACCACAAATGAAGAATGGCTAACTGCGTGGCATAGCCTCACTGTGTGTAGTGCACTAGTGTTGTTCACCACAAATGAAGAATGGCTAACTGCATGGCATAGCCTCACTGTGTGTAGTGCACTAGTGTTGTTCACCACAAATGAAGAATGGCTAACTGCATGGCATAGCCTCACTGTGTGTAGTGCACTAGTGTTGTTCACCACAAATGAAGAATGGCTAACTGCATGGCATAGCCTCATTGTGTGTAGTGCACTAGTGTTGTTCACCACAAATGAAGAATGGCTAACTGCATGGCATAGCCTCACTCTGTGTAGTGCACTAGTGTTGTTCACCACAAATGAAGAATGGCTAACTGCATGGCATAGCCTCACTCTGTGTAGTGCACTAGTGTTGTTCACCACAAATGAAGAATGGCTAACTGCATGGCATAGCCTCACTCTGTGTAGTGCACTAGTGTTGTTCACCACAAATGAAGACTGGCTAACTGCGTGGCATAGCCTCACTCTGTGTAGTGCACTAGTGTTGTTCACCACAAATGAAGACTGGCTAACTGCATGGCATAGCCTCACTGTGTGTAGTGCACTAGTGTTGTTCACCACAAATGAAGAATGGCTAACTGCATGGCATAGCCTCACTGTGTATAGTGCACTAGTGTTGTTCACCACAAATGAAGAATGGCTAACTGCATGGCATAGCCTCATTGTGTGTAGTGCACTAGTGTTGTTCACCACAAATGAAGAATGGCTAACTGCATGGCATAGCCTCACTGTGTGTAGTGCACTAGTGTTGTTCACCACAAATGAAGAATGGCTAACTGCGTGGCATAGCCTCACTGTGTGTAGTGCACTAGTGTTGTTCACCACAAATGAAGAATGGCTAACTGCATGACATAGCCTCACTGTGTGTAGTGCACTAGTGTTGTTCACCACAAATGAAGAATGGCTAACTGCATGACATAGCCTCACTGTGTGTAGTGCACTAGTGTTGTTCACCACAAATGAAGAATGGCTAACTGCATGGCATAGCCTCATTGTGTGTAGTGCACTAGTGTTGTTCACCACAAATGAAGAATGGATAACTGCATGGCATAGCCTCACTGTGTGTAGTGCACTAGTGTTGTTCACCACAAATGAAGAATGGCTAACTGCATGGCATAGCCTCACTGTGTGTAGTGCACTAGTGTTGTTCACCACAAATGAAGAATGGCTAACTGCATGGCATAGCCTCACTCTCTGTAGTGCACTAGTGTTGTTCACCACAAATGAAGAATGACTAACTGCATGGCATAGCCTCACTCTGTGTAGTGCACTAGTGTTGTTCACCACAAATGAAGACTGGCTAACTGCATGGCATAGCCTCACTCTGTGTAGTGCACTAGTGTTGTTCACCACAAATGAAGACTGGCTAACTGCATGGCATAGCCTCACTGTGTGTAGTGCACTAGTGTTGTTCACCACAAATGAAGAATGGCTAACTGCATGGCATAGCCTCACTGTGTGTAGTGCACAAGTGTTGTTCACCACAAATGAAGAATGGCTAACTGCATGGCATAGCCTCATTGTGTGTAGTGCACTAGTGTTGTTCACCACAAATGAAGAATGGCTAACTGCATGGCATAGCCTCACTGTGTGTAGTGCACTAGTGTTGTTCACCACAAATGAAGAATGGCTAACTGCATGGCATAGCCTCACTGTGTGTAGTGCACTAGTGTTGTTCACCACAAATGAAGAATGGCTAACTGCATGGCATAGCCTCACTGTGTGTAGTGCACTAGTGTTGTTCACCACAAATGAAGACTGGCTAACTGCATGGCATAGCCTCACTGTGTGTAGTGCACTAGTGTTGTTCACCACAAATGAAGAATGGCTAACTGCATGGCATAGCCTCATTGTGTGTAGTGCACTAGTGTTGTTCACCACAAATGAAGAATGGCTAACTGCATGGCATAGCCTCACTGTGTGTAGTGCACTAGTGTTGTTCACCACAAATGAAGAATGGCTAACTGCATGGCATAGCCTCACTGTGTGTAGTGCACTAGTGTTGTTCACCACAAATGAAGAATGGCTAACTGCATGGCATAGCCTCACTGTGTGTAGTGCACTAGTGTTGTTCACCACAAATAAAGAATGGCTAACTGCATGGCATAGCCTCACTCTGTGTAGTGTACTAATGTTGTTCACCACAAATGAGAGGGCACATATTGCTTAAACCAAAGGAAAGTTCATTAGCCTCATTTATATGTAAAAATACTCTACATACTCCACTCACACTCAGATTTTGGTCACAAAAGTTCAGTAAATATGTTCTCTCTTTTACTAATTATGAACAGGTTACTATATAATAATATGCATCAAAAACACCCACATGGAAGGTAAATCCACCCACAGAATGAAAAATTAAAGCAACTACCAACTCTACGGTGATATGAAACTTCAGGAAATAAACTGTGAACCTTATAAAACTTGTTTTTTTTGTTAAACTCTAATTTAACTCAAACAAACATTAACACTTGCTTTCAAACAGAATATAAGCCCTTCTTCAGGCGTGAAGAATCAAATCCAATAACAGTCAATTTAAAGAAAAACATAGTCACATGATCATTGCACTTGAGTTCATAAAACATAAGCTGAAGTCCTGATATTTATTATTTACAAACCTTTCTGCTTAAAATATATACATAAATAAACAGTCTACACTGTGCCTAACACAGATTTAGCACTTGAATTTGAACATGATAAAATTACCAGTGATGGATCCATGGATCTGAGAAAAGGGGGAGCTGTCTGGTAAATTGACTACTGGTGTTGGGGTTGGGAAAGTGGAACATTGTGTTTTGGGGGATTTGGAAAGATCACCTTAGGATGCTCTGACATCATACATGAAAAGACAGCAATATGCATTCAATCGCACATGTTTCAGCTATGTCTTCAGTAGTGGAAACAGGTAATTCCCGCCCCGCACACAAAAAAGATGCAGATACTACCAGTTGTTTCAAGGCATGCCTACAAGAGACAATTGGTTGCCCATGCCAAGTCACAGTCCTTTTCCATGGCATGGCTAGTATAGCAGCTGTTTAATCTTAGCCTCACCTCAGGATACGTACCCAATGAGTGGCGTATGGCAACGGTGGTCCCACTTCATAAAGGAGGTGCCTCTACCGACCCCGGAAACTACCGTCCATCAGCCTGACAAGCCTGGTCTGCAAAGCTATGGAGAGGATCATAATGGAACTCATAAATAAAGACATAGGGGACTTGCAGACTTTGGATCCAACCCAGTTTGGCTTTGTCAAGGGCAGATCATGCCTTTTAAACCTGGCTGACTTCTTCGAAACAGTCACCAAGGCCATTGACGAAGGCAAGGCAGTCCACACAGCCTACCTTGACCTGGCAAAGGCTTTCGACACAATACCCCACTCGGGGATCATTGAAAAACTCACCAGCTTAAATGTAAACCCATACATCACTAGATGGATTGCAAACTGGTTAAGTGACAAAACCCACAGGGTCAGAGTTGCTGGCGCCATGTCAGACTCCAAGCCTGTCACAAGTGGTGTCCCACAGGGCTCAGTCCTGGACCCACTTTTGTTCGGCATCTACTTTTCAGAAGTACAAGCAAATACAGGAGGATTATGGCTGACAAAGTTTGCAGATGACTGCAAACTGGGCACCATAGTTGAAAACCCATCTGACACAGACATCCTTCAGAAGGGTCTCATAGAAATGGATAACTGGTGCCAGAACCATGGCCTAAAGTTAAACGTCAAAAAATGCATAGTCATACCCTTCGGGAAAAACAAGGTTACCCCTAGTTACCATATAGGTGGAAATCCACTAAGCACAGAAGAGGTTATCAGGGATCTGGGGACCCAGGTTGACAGTAACCTTTCATTTGACATTCACGTTGCCAAAGTAGTTAGGAAGACCTTCTACATTGCCCACCTGATCATGAAGGGATTCACATCTAGATCAAGGGAGGTCATCGTTCCCCTGTACTCATCACTCATCAGACCAATGATTGAGTATAATGCCCCATTTGGAATGTACCTGACCCGACACCTGCAGCAATTGGAAAGGCCCCAAAAGTTCCTCACCAAAAGGATAAAGGGTCTCAAAAATATGTCTTATGCTGCCCAACTGAAGGAACTCCAGCTCTATTCAGTCGCTTACCGTCTGCTCAGAGGTGACCTGTGCTTGACATACAAAGCAATGTCCAACCCGGAATTAATGAACATGCTTCACCTAAAAAAAATCTAAATCCATCAGAACTACAAGGGCAAGTGACTTAAACCTCAACACAGCTATTAATAGGACATGCTGGAGGGACAGATTCATCACCCAGAGACTCCCTATGCTGTGGAACAAAATCCCGGTACATGTGAGGCAGAGCACCTCACTGGCCATGTTCAAGAGGAATCTTGACCAATGGATGGGAGATCGCAGGTATACCCCAGGGATAACCTCGGTGTCACTGCTTGACAGAGGCAAAGCAAAATAATGGGCATAGTATCCTTCAAACTAAAGGGGTGGCGAAAGCCGCAAAACTCTGGGCTAGGCTTGTAAATGCCCTAGGGCAGATAGCCTAGTATGAACCTATGAACCTATGAATTGTGATAACCTGGCAAACAGTCCCACTGAAGTTGACATAATCATGGTGAATATCATAGTAAATTTATTTTTTTTGTAAATAAATGATGATTTATGTGTAAACAGCAAAGTTCAGTTAATAAAAAGCAGCACATCAATTATGGAAGTAGATGTTATGGAAAAAATCCCAAAGTGCAAATACTCAGTTTAGTTATATGCAATATATAAAAAAATATATATACAATTGCCACCAACAACCCAATAGATGTGTCCAAAGAAAAAAATATATAAGAACAAAAACCAGTAAGGACACAACCACGGCTGCTGCTGCTTCTAGTATAGAAACTTTATTAGTGCACAGAACAAACACAAGCGCTTTCACAAAGGTGCTTCATCAGGTGTAACGAAAGTACACTTCAGAAACACACCCTTTTTAAAACAGTTAATGAAATCACATGACAACTGCAATTAATAAATTTAAAGAAAAAACATCATTAAAAATGAAATACATTATTACATAAAACATATATATAAAATAATAAACACCATCATCTCATGAACTCACTTAAATGGGACTACCTTCTAAGGGGTCTGGACTTTAATTTAGGTCTAAGTGGTACACACTCATTTAAACCACTCCCTGCATTAGCTCTCATCCTAACTATCCATGTAGATGTACATTTAATCTACCCATGGATACGTTGGTAGAATTATTTGAAAAAATGTGTGAAATGGAGATTAGGGAGTATTTTAAACAACATTTTAGGTACACACCCATTAACTTGACTGATAATGAGACAAAATTAATTAAAGAGATATTAAGTATTGATAATATTCGAATAATGAAGCCGGACAAAGGCAATGAGGTAGTGATTGTAGACAATAATGATTATGTGAACATTATATCTATGTTACATGATGATGCATATACCCAAGTTAAGTTTGAATGAAATTAATATTGCTTTTAAAAAATTAGATCTTATGTTAGATGATATGTTGTATCAAGGAGAAATAACTGAAAAGGAATTTGAATTCATGTCTAATGCACACCCAGTAATCAGTAATATTTCTGGGATTCCAAAAATCCATACGGGATTAGATAATGGTACATTTAGACCCATAGTTAATGGAAAGCGTAGTAAAACTTGCTTTATTAGTCAATTTCTTGACTACCATATGAAACAAGGATTAAAATATTTTCCTTATATTTCTAAGGATTCTTGGGATTTTTTACGGAAGGTTAGGGATATTAAGGTGAATAATGACATTGTTTTTTTGACTATAGATGTGTGCAATTTGTTTACAGTCATCCCACATGAAGTGGGTCTTACTTGGTTACAACATCAGTTATGGTCCACGGGTGTGTATGAACAAGATAAGATTAATACATATATTAGATTGATGGAAGCAGTGTTAACTAACAATTATATGTTTTTTGAAGGGCACTATTTTAAACAGTGTGCTGGAGTAGCCATGGGGGCCGCTTGTGCCCCCACTTATGCAAATTATATCATGGCTTTTTGGGAACAACAGTATGTGTTTGACAGTGTGTATTGTGATAGTATTAGGATGTATACACAATATCTGGATGACATTTCTATTGTGTGGGAGGGTGAGATTGATAAGTTGGTAAATTTTATCAGTTACATTAATAATATGGTTGATTTTTTAAAATTTACTTATGAGTATAGTTTGGATACTATCACCTATTTAGATTTAAGATTGATGTTGGATAGAGCTTCCATGAATATCAAATCTAGTATATATAGGAAGGTTACTTTTTCCAATTCATATTTGCAATATAATAGTTGGCATCCTAATCATCAAAAAAGAGGAATAATAAAAGGCCAAATGGTCAGAGCTGCTCAGATGGTTAGCGATAACCAAGGATTTGTGGATGAGATGAATTATATGATAGGACTGTTTACGAAAAGGGGGTACCCAAGGGATTTATGCATGGAATTATTTTTTGAAATTAAACATAAAAGGGATTCAGGTATATATACACCTATTCTTGGTAATCATAATGTAGTGCAGCAAACAATTCATTCGATGAGTAAGGATAGGGGGGGAATGTCCTTTTTTGTTTATTTCAACCTTTAATGGTGATTCAGCATGGTTGGTTAATATGATTAAAAAGAACTGGGGTATTTTACACCTGAATAACAACACTGGTATTGAGTGGGGTTCCAGCCCTAAATTTGTTTTTAGGAAAGATTGTGCATTCAAGGATATATTCGAAAGATGCTCTAACTCGAAGATTTTAGAGACTAATAGAACTATTGGTAATTTCAAATGTGGCAGATGTTCTATTTGTGCACATATCATGGCCACAGGTAATAATTTTACCATTAATAAATACAATATTTATATTTCAGGCCATTATGATTGTTTTTAAAAAATGTGGTTTATGTTGCTAAATGCCAAAAATGTCTGGCATTTTATATAGGGAAAACATGTAGAAATTTTAGAGAAAGGGTAAGAGAGCATCTTTTGGATATTAAGCATTTAAAATCCACTAATGCATTAGCCAGGCATGTAGCCAGTAATCTAACTCATGAATTCAAGTTTTGTGTGGTGCAACAAATTAAATATGATTTACAGGGGAAAATCTTGGATATTCATCTTGATTTATGTGAACTTAGATGGCAGATTAGGTTGGATGCACACAAATACCCTGCTCTAAATGATTATTGTTCTATTAAACCTTTTTTAAGGTTAAAATATATCACGGGGTAGTTTTGTGTGATCTTGCATTTAATATAGTAAAAATTCAAGTATATATATAATACATATATATATATATTATTTATTTATTTTTTATTCATATATATTAATGTTTTTAGATTAAATATTTAAAATAAGTTTTGAGTATTATATTGTTCACACATTTATTTTTATATTTTTAATGTAAAAGAAGTGAATTTTAAGATTTAATTGTTTCATTAAGGGGTGTGGCTTGTGTTAATATAAATAGGTTAGTATGGATTTGGTATGTATTCTGAAGAAGTCTTTAACAAGGACGAAACCTAGGTCAATTCTGTTTATTTTATTGTCTTATTGAATAAATTCTTTTCGGTTTTGGACCACGTTTTCCTTTGGATTTTCTTAGACTTCCATTTTGCTTAGTTCAGTTTTGTTGAGATTAGTCAGAATGGGAGATGTATAGAGTAGGGTGGATAGAAGTTGGGAGCGAGCAATGGCTGAACTTGTGTTGTTGGTAAGAAATGGTTTGATACGGTACAGTGATCCCAGTTTGGCATGTACTTTTTTAATAGTTAAGTTGAGATGACTATCAAATTTTAGGTGGGAGTCTATGGTTATTCCCAATGGCTTAGCCTGTGCCACTGAAGCGATTGGAGTAGCGTTTGTGGAGTAGATAGTGAATTGACTGTTATCAGTGTTTTTGTTAGAACTGGTTATAATCATAAGCTGAGTTTTCTTTGGATTGAGGATAAGTTGGGCTTTGGTAAAGTAGTTTTCTATGTCAGAGAATGCTAGTTGAGTTGTTTGCAGGAGGGTGGGAATGTTTTGTGCAGCACAGATTAAGGTAGTATCATCTGCATACTGAATGATAGATGCATGCTGTGTGGAGGTATGGAGGTCATTTGTGAAGATTGTGAATAGTAGTGGTCCTAAGATAGAACCCTTTGGGACTCCTATAGTTATGGGCAGCTGAGGAGAGAGAGAATTTTCCCATTTCACAGCTTGGTACCTGTCAGTTAAGTAGCTTTGGAACCAGGTAAGAGTGGAATTAATGATAGGTGATATTGGTTTAGTTTGTTTAGCAGGATTTGGTGTGAGACTGTGTCAAATGCTTTGAACATATCCAAAAAAAGAGTTGACACCTGCAGGCCTTCATTTTTAAAATGCTTTACTGTGTCTGTGAAGCAGAGGAGGGCTGTAGTGGTACTATGGGCAGGTCTGAAACCATGCTGAGTAGGTGACAGACAGGATGTTGCTGTCTAGGAGATATTGTAGCAGCTGGATATGGATGCATTTTTCTAGGATTTTGGCCAGGGGGGAGAGTAAAGCAATAGGGCTGTAGTTATTAAGTTCAGTGGAGGTCCCGCCTTTATGTATGGGTGTAACATAGGATATTTTCCACAGTTTGGGCACATAGTTTTCAACAATTGATCTGTTTATGAGAGTGGAGATTGGGATAGCAATAACATCTGCTGTGAGTTTCAAGAAATAGCTGGGGAGTAGGTTGGCTGATGTTGATGAGGTTTTTAGTTTGGAGAATATGCTTTTGATTGAAGTGGTGGAAACTGTTTTGAGGGTAAAGCCTGTATTAGTATTATTTGTGTTGGGGGGGATAGTGAGGTAGGAACTGTCATGTGATACTAAGGATAGAATTGAGTTCACAAAGTGGAAGCTGAATTGTGTTTCAATGGGAACTTTAGTGTCAGGGGTGGTTGGTTTGGAGGTAGCCTTTTGGGTGGATTTTAGTAGCTGGTTTACATTTTTCCAAAATTTTGGCGGTCGTGTTGGTATTTAGTTTGTAATGTCGTGTGGCAGGATTTTTTGTCCAGCCTAATGCATTTTTTGGCATGGTTGCACAGTTCTTGGTACTTAGTTAGGCTTTGTGTTTCTTTGTTTTTTTTTGATAGTAAAGCCAGGCAGTGTCTCTGGACTTGAGGATTTGTTTAGTTTCTTTACTGAGCCAGGGGTTTGTAGAGGTTCTACCCTTGATTTTGCGCAATGGAGCGACAGTGTCTAGGTGTTGTAGAAATGTTTTGTTGAAATATGCCACAGCCTGGTCAAGTGGGAGAATTTTTAGTGGGGTCCAGTCACAGTTACAGAGTAAAGTATTGAGGACCACAGGAGTGAATTTTTTTTTTGTTTCTAGTAGATTTATAGTTAGTGGTTTTGAATATGCTTGTTCTACTATGTATAAGGTATATTATGTTGTGGTCACTTAAGGTGTCTGGGAGACTGCCTGTATGGGGGTACAATGTGGGATTGTGAGTTAGGACAATACTACTCTGTCTGACTTCTCTGATCTTATGTTTTTATCTTGTGTTTCTGTCAGGTCTCTCCTTTTTGTCTTTTGTCTCACCTATTTTTACCTAGGAGTTTCCCTTAATGCCGGTAATCTCCCTGAACAGATCTCCTGCCTTTCCCAATCTAGTATCTTCTTCCAGTACTCTGCGCTTCTCGTTTACATATCCTTCCTTATTTCTTCTTGCATTTGTCTATGAAACCCTGCATTTGGTTTTACATTGTACCCCATCCCCGTTGCCTTTTGATTTCATTCTTTCCACAGTCACTTTTAAAGTCTTCACAGTCATTTCTTTGTTTTCTTAATCTTCTTTCTGTTTGGCATTATGTTTGCCATTTACTGGATAATATCTCAAACTTCTGTGCATAGTTCTTGAAGTTCTCTGTCCACAATGTCTAATCCCATAAATCTTTTCTTCACCTCCAAAACATTCATTTGTAATACTGCTGAACTCATATTTCACTGGCCTTGACAATTTTCTTGTTTTCTTTAAGCCTAACTTTGCAGTAGTAATCTGATGGGCTGAGGCACAGACAGATCCACATCTTGTTTTTGCTGACTGTACAGAACTCTTTCATGTCTGACTGCAAATGATATTGTCAGTCTGATTTTGGTGATGTCCATCTGGGGATATGGATGTTTAAAGCCTTCTCTTAGGCTGCCCTGCTTCATTTCATAATTCAAGGCCAAAACTGCCTGTTAGTCCAATTGTATATTGAAAACAGATTTAGCATTCCAATCACCTATCATGAATGTAATATCTTTTTTTTGGTGTGGGGGGGATATTTCCAAAAGGTGCTGCAGATCCTCATAAAATTGGTTAACCTCCTTCTCTTCAGCATCGGTAGTTGGAGCATAAACTTTTATCAGAGTAATGTGGAACAGGGTGGCTTGTAGTCTGATTCAAATCATTTTATAATTGCTGTCATAGTAATAGAATGCTGACTTTGACACCTTTTTATTAACTATGGTGGCTAGTCCATTTCTTCTTCAAGATGTTTGTTTACAGTAGAAAATCTCACAACAATCTGACTTAAAATGGCCCATTCCAGTCCATTTTAGTTCACATACACAAACTCATGATCCCCTATGTAACAACCCTAGTGGTACAACACAGGCAAAGTCTTACACACACACACACACACACACACACACACACACACACACACACACACACACCTGCACATGTGCACGCGCACACACACACACACACACACACACACACACACACACACACACACACACACACACACACACACACAGTAAGTAGTACAGTTTGTTGACTTCTGACATTTATAGTTTATACCAGACAAGTAGCCTGTGCTGCAGCATGAACCAACAACCAGAAAAAATGCAGCAAAAAGCCATGAGCCAATGAGGTACCAACTTCAAAAACAACAAGCTGATTGACAAACAGTAGAACTTTATTCCAGTGAAGTTAAGCACTTTTGTTCCATAAAAGAACTTCACCTGATGAAGTCCTTTATGTGTTTGGATGAAAGCGCTTAGCCTAATAAATACATTGTCTGGTTGGACTAATGCTCATATCTACGTTTTTATAAATGAGGTTTGGGACAAACTAATTTGTCCAGGACCATCTTAGGAGGTAGAATAAGTGTGATTGGGGGGGGGGGGTGAGGAGTTTGGTAAGGTGGAGAGAGTTTGGCAAGGTGGAGCAGCTAAGTGTAGTATTAAGAGTAAGGTTAGTTAGGCTTTGGCTGGTGATGGGTTAATTATCGTGGAGTAGAGGAAGTGAGGTAGATTTGGAGTGGGTGTTGGTGTTAAAATTGGTGTACGAAGGGAAGTTGAGTCACATTTGGCGTGTTTGCAACCGTCCCTCCCTTTCTTTATTTGTTATTTTATTGGTTACTTTATTAAGTATTATGAGGTTAGATATGTGGAGAAGAGGGACAGTATTGTCCTCTTCTGTTCCCCCTCTTAGTGATGGTGTTGGTGTTACTGAGTTTGGGATCAAGTGAGCTGTAGGATGCTGCTTGACAGGGATAAGCATGTGGGTATGGACACTGTTTATTCAGACAGGTTGAGTAGTTACGCTGCCATAATGAACTCTAAGAAGAATGTGGTGTTACATTTATTGGTTACAGTGAATTTAGTCATTGGTTTATTTAATTCTAATAAAGGTTGTCAAATGTCTATTGGTGTCAACATGTATTATTAAAAGGGGGCCGGGACAAGTTTTGTTTTCTTAAAAGTGTGTCATTTTTGAAGTTTTTTTTGTTATTTATTGTTATAGGTTGTGAAGCAGTCAGAGTCTGTCAAACTTACAATGTGTTAATTTATCCTATAGTCAAGTTGCATTTAGTAAACTATAACAAGTGATGAGATCCTTTTGATCGTGGTTGTGCACATATGGAGACAGTAAGGGCATGTGGGAGGTGAGACTCCACCTAAATTAAGCATAGACTGATACTTTGGTCAGACTGCTGCACTGGTACTTTGTATGTAGCATTATTATAAGTTTATGTGATGTTTTATAGGCACTCCTTATAAAGAAAAGCAATGGCTGAGTGCTTTTACAAGTATCATTTTTTTCATTATGATGTCTTAGAGAGCTAGAGATAATTAGAGATAAAGACATAGATCTAATGATGTGTGTGTGTGTGTGTGTGTGTGTGTGTGTGTGTGTGTGTGTGTGTGTGTGTGTGTGTGTGTGTCAGCAAGATGGTGTCCATCTGCTGATCGCAAAAGCTTTCTGCCTTGACTTCTCATGAATACAAAATTCCATTCTACAGTCCAGCTAAGAACTTAAATAACTACTCACTTTTTGATGCCAGTGATCTCAGGTGCCCAGGGAATTCAATATGCTTGCTCTTGGCTTGCATGCATACTAAAACAGCATTTTAGTAAACAAAGATAGAGTTGTTATGGTCTAATGACAAAACAGCATTGAAAAACAAACCTAGTCAGAGTTTTGATGCATTTTGTATTTTAAATTATTGGAATGAGCTATGTATTTTATTCTTTTTAATACTTCTCCTCCTTTTGTTTACAAAATAAAAAGATACTACTATATCACCATCCTCTAACTTATTACTGAAGAAACAACTTTGTGCTGATATTAAAACCAGTTTTTATCAGCCACAGCATACAAAGAAACCATTCAGTAAAAAAGCAGTGGCAAATGTCTGACTAACTCCTTCCTTTCCACTCATATCTTTTTCATGTTGTTTTCTGTGCCAAGCTTGTATATCTATAATAAAAGATGCAAAATTTAGCCTAGCAAAACTTACAAAGTGCTACAACATTTACAGTTAAAACATCACGTGTTTAAAACAAGCCAACACCATTTCAGTAACCAATAAGAACACCTCATTCCTCCTCTGATCACCTGATTGTAGTTCCATGGCTACAGTAAGTACAGAAGACTCTTCCCCTTTATTATTATCTTGAATCTCCAAGGTCAGAATCAGCAACTCTCCTAACTTACGTGTTCTGTTTTAAGTATTACATTTAACACCTCTCCTAGGCTCATCTTGTCTGCAACTAGTTCAGCCTCATCACCACAGCAGAGCTAACTGTATATCCTGTCACTAGTCACTGGACAAATGTCTATTACTTTAATGAAAACAGTGTATAAAAGGCTTTACTAGTTTATATCTCTACTTACATTAGCTCTTTCTCTTAAAAACACCTTCCTGTTCAGAACCCACCCCAAATAAAACAAAACACCTTATAACAAATATAAATATTAAATTCAGTGTGATGCTTTCCAGGGAATAATAAACCAAACACAAAGAACACACAGAGTTTTATTATAACCAGTTCCAGTTCAGCAATTCAGCATCACAATTTAATCAGATATAATTCTGTTAAGCAGATTATTCTAATCTTTGCTGAAATTCAATCCCAGTGGCTAATTTGTCTTTCTTTCCATTTCTACGTCATGCGATGCTCTACCACAGGAATTTAGTACATTCAAAAAAGAAACTAACTCAATGCCTTTCAGAAGAGGACAAATGCTCTGGCTGTTAAAATAGCTACAGGTGCTATTCATTATATAATTAATATTTGTTTCATTGCTGTCTGACATTTTGTTCATTGGTGTCGCATACAAAACTTATGAATCATAATTGTGCAATGTAGACCAAGTACCTGTGTGCCCTTTGCTCTTAGGAGAACTAGGGAAAAGTGACTACAGTATTATTAAAGTTCCTCAATGCAGTGTTAAATTACTTACTATTTAGAATTATAAGGCACTAAAATTTTTATGCTGAAATACTATTGTTTTATGATGTGTAATATATTTAACAGATAACTATATTATACTTTAAAACAATATTTTTTTCAGTGATGATTCACTTTAGCAGTTATTGCTAGTTAAAAAAAGGTGCTCAGAAGTTCAAATAGAACATATTACCCCAAACAAGGTACACTCTCAAGTGTAATGCTTTGGCATGATTTCTGCAATTCCTGCTTAAAAGAAAAAAAAAAACCTCATAAGCTCTTTACATTGCTGCTGCTCTGGGATTTGCACTGAATTTCACAGTACCAGTCATGAATTGCCAATCATCATGACTGAACAGAAATCTGCACTCTCAGCTGCTAGTACTACAGTAGTAGTACTAGTAAAAAAAAATAATAATTTTTAAATTTAAATCTTCTCAATCCAGAGATGCTACTCACACACAAAACTAGCTATAAATCCCTATGTCACAAGATGGGTTGCCAGCTGGCTCACAGATAGAACCCACACTGTAAAAGTAGCAGACTCCAAATCCGACTCCAGACCAGTGACAAGTGGAGTACCACAGAGTTCAGTCCTGGTCCTCTCCTGTTTGGTATCTACTTCTCTGAAGTACAGGCTAACACAGAAGGTCTTTGGCTAACAAAGTTTGCAGATGACTGCAAACTAGGAGCCATAATCGAAACTCCTAATGATGTGGATATACTACAAAAGGGCCTCACTGAGACAGATGCCTGGTGTCAAAGCCATGGCCTGAAGCTCAATGCCAAGAAGTGTATTGTCATCCCCTTTGGTAAAAACTCTGTACTCATGAACTACCACATACGTGGTAGTCTACTTAATGCCAAAAGTGTGATAAGAGACCTTGGGACACAGGTGGACAGTAATCTCTCCTTTGATAATCACATCACCACAGTGGTCAGGAAATCCTTCTATGTGGCTCACCTCATCACAAAAGGTTTCTCATCCAGAAAAAAAGAGGTCATTGTTCCCCTCTACTCATCACTCATTAGACCCATTATAGAGTACAACGCCACTTTTGGTATGTACCTCACAAGACATCTACAACAACTGGAAAGGCCACAGAAATACCTCACAAAGGGAATTACTGGCCTCAAACAGATGCCCTACGCAGACCATCTCAAAAAATTCCAGCTTTACTCCGTCGCATATCGCCTACTCAGAGGTGATCTCTACCTAACATACAAAGCTATGTCAAACCCAGAGCTGTTGGAAATGCTCCACGTAAAGAAATCCCGATCCCTTTGAGCTACACGCTCTAGGGACTTAAACCTTGTCACCACAATAAACAGAACATGCTGGAGGGATAGATTCCTGTCCCAGAGACTTCCCATACTCTGGAATAGACTACCTATCTATGTCAAACAGAGCTCCTCATTAGCACTCTTCAAGAAAAATCTTGATGATTGGATGGGAAAT
Source organism: Protopterus annectens (assembly GCF_019279795.1). Taxonomy (NCBI): domain Eukaryota; kingdom Metazoa; phylum Chordata; order Ceratodontiformes; family Protopteridae; genus Protopterus; species Protopterus annectens. The sequence continues at coordinate 303,246,975 of NC_056731.1, forward strand.
AGGAAATTCACCCCAGAGATCACTTCTGTGGCTCTGCTTGACAGGGGCACAGGAAAATAATTTTCTTGGGTGACGAAAGCCAGGGTACCTTTTTGGCTAGGCTTATACAGGTCCTAGGGCTAATAGCCTAGTACCTACCTATGAACCTATGAACCTATGAACTCTGAGCTGTCACCAGATGTGCCTTCTCTCAACTACAACTCGTGATACACGTGTGATATCAAGGGTGTACAATTACATCACCTGACTAGAACTTCCAATAGCATCTCTAATTTAACTGACACAAACAATATGGGGGGGGGGGGAGTGTAGGTATGTCAGAACAGGAAATGTATCATTTTGCAGTATGCTCACCAATTTCAATAAAAAAATGCATTTGTTTTTTTAAAAGCCACATTGTATTTTGGCTTTGAAAATCTGGTGGGGCATGCTCCCCTGTACCCAGGCCTAAATCTATCATTGAGTATGTCTTCAGGCATCAGAAATCAATAACAGAACAATCAGCTTGAACAGGAACATATTGACATAACTGTAATACTGAAAGTCATGACTGAATCCCTAGCTACAATCTTAATATATATCGTTTGCAGTCTCCTTTATTTCAGAATTACACATCTAAATCTTCTTGTAAGCATGTTAATATTTTTTTGACAGAAGTTGGGTATGGCATCTGGGCCTGAGGTTTTCCAATTAGGAGCTTTTCTTCATTTTGTTTCAATTTAACTGGCCATTACTTCATCCCATTTCATATCCTGTACATTTGAACTTTTAATTCTTTCTTTTACTTCTTCTGTCCATTCATCATCTTTGTTATGCTCCACTGGATCTGCATAGATATTTCTCCAAAATGTATCTATTTCTTCTTTTTTGGTGGTGTTTCAATTCCTTTTGCCTTGTTTCCCAATTCTCTATAAAACGTTTTTGGGTCATCAATAAATTGCTTATTTTGTCTTTTCCTTTATATTTATCTGCATATCTTCTAAGTTTTTCTGCATGCGCCAATATCTTTAGTTTATTACCTGCAATAGTGTACGACAGAGCCTAATCTTTTCTGATACTGCCCCTTGCTTTTATCGTGTCTATTTTTCTGGGTATTTTTGTTGATCTGTTCCCTCTTCTGTACTCTTTGAAGAAGGACACTTCTTGTCTTAACTGCTTATAGTTTTCTCTGTTCAGTACTTCCATGAGGGTATTTGATTTCTACCCTTCTTTTCCCTTACTACCCTGTGGTTTTGTGGTAAGACTTTATCTGTTATTAATTTAGCTGCACAGTAATATATCATATTTACTTCTGTTATATCGCATGAGTTTCTATGAACAGTCCTGATTACTGTGTTCATTTGTTTTATCAAACTTCTAACATTTGGGGTCTTTTTGACTTTCTGTAGTCTATTTCTTTCATTGATCTTAATATGTCTACCCATCTATATTAAATCAAGCAACTCTTCCCTTAGATCATTTTCTTTTAAGCTGATGGTTCATAGGTTCATAGGTGTGTACTAGGCAAATGCCCCTGGAGCCTTTACAAGCCTAGCCCAAACAATGCCCTGGCGCTGTGCAACCCGATGTTAGTTCACAGTGCCTCTATCTAGTAGGGCAACTGGAGTAATCCCTGGGGTGAACTTTCTGTTACCCATTCTCTCGTCAAGATTTATCTTGAAGAGGGCTAGCGAGGTGCTCTGTTTGACATGAATGGCAAGCTTATTCCAGAGTACGGGCAGTCTCTGGGTGATGAACCTGTCCCTCCAGCATGTTCTGTTGATTGTGGTAATGAGGTTGTGATCTCTGGAGTGTGTGGTGTGGGAGGATTGGGATTGCTTTAGATGTAGCATTTCAAGTCGAGCCGGGTCGGACATGGGTTTGTAAGTCAAGAAGAGATCACTTCTAAGTAGACAATAAGAGACTGAGAACAGCTGAAGTTTCTTGAGTCTGTCCATGTCGGACATGTGTTTAAGGCCTAGGATCCTTTTTGTGAGGTACTTTTGTGGCCACTCTAGCTGCTGTAGGTGACTGGTCAGGTACACGCCAAACGGGGCATTATATTCAATGATTGGTCTAATGAGGGAAGAGTAGAGGGGGATGCTGACCACTTTCTTCCTGGATGTGAAACCTTTGGTTATGAGATATGTCACGTAGAAGGACTTTTTGACCACAGTGGCAATGTAGTGATCGAAGATGAGGTTGTTGTCGACCTGGGTGCCCACATATCTTATGGCCCCTTCAGTGTTCAGTGAGCTCCCATCAACATGGTAATTAGTGGGTACTGAGTTTTTTCCAATGGGAATGATAGCGCATTTTTTGGCGTTAAGCTTAAGGCCATGGTTCTGACACCATTCATTGGTCTCATTGAGGCCCTTTTGTAGAATGTCTGCATCACTTGGGGAGTTAATAATGACTCTAGAGTCCCTCTGTGTTGGCATGGACTTCTGAGAAGTAGATGCCAAACAGGAGAGGTCCCAGGACCGAGGTCCTTACCAGAAACATACCTAAACACCAGAGACTTCTCAAATACAAGCATGCTACATTTAATACTTTCTCTGCAGAACACAATACACATAATAGCTCACATACCAGTGTCTCAGCTGTCAAGCCCTTAAGGCAAAACACAAAACCAAACATATTAGTCACAGGTGATTCCATCATGAGACACACAGATGTCCCTCTCACCAGGCTGGATAAGGAGAAGGTCACAGTCCGCTGTCTGTCAGGTGCCAGGATCCACCATATCACACATGCACTCAAGTCTCTCAGCAGCAGTTACTGTTATGACTCTGTCATAGTCTGTGTTGGTGTGAACAACTTGAGCAGTACCTCTCTGGACTATATGAAGAGAGACACGATTGAGCTCTTGGACTATGTGTCTCAGGCTGGTATGTCCCTAGCCTTAAGCAGCATTTTACCTTCATCTAGGATGATTCCTCAACACAAACAGAAAATGACTGACTTTAATAATTGACTTAGTTTCTGGTGTCATTTTAGGGGGATACAGTATCTGTCAGCCTGGGATGACATGATCAACGGACCTCGATGCTTTGCCAGAGATGGTCTTCATCTGTCACCCCTGGGATTTTGACTACTGGCAAAGGCTCTTACCAGCCCCATAGTGCCTTTTTTAGGCAGTGTCTCAAGGACAAAATTCCCAATGTAAAAACTCCATCTAAGAACAACCTCAAGGTTTGCTGCTAAACACTGGGAGTCTTAACACAAAACTGCATTTAATGGAAGGAGTCCTCACCTTGGAAGACATAGACATTTGCGTAGTTCACGGAGACCTGATTCAAGCCTATGGAGAGCACCCCAGCCATATTGGGCTACACCTCCTTCCACACATTCAAAACACAGACTGAAGGCATGAAAACTAAAAGAGGCAGTATATCAATATTTATTAAAGATAAATACACCTCCAGATACTTCAGGTGCAATTAACTGTTGGTAGGATACCTATTCAAGTCATTGTCAACTACAGGACCCCCTCCATGAATTATGACACCCACTCTGCCTATTTAGAACTCCTTGAGTCTATCAAGATACATCTGAACACCATGGTTTTGGGTGATTTTAACTATCCATCCATTGACTGGGGAATTACTAATGTGGAAACTCACTTGCCCAAAGTTTCCTCGACTTCATTAACTCCAATGCACTGGACCACCTATTTGACACCCCCACAAGTGGTGCCAACATCCTGGATCTGGTGCTTACCAATACAGGGGACCTCTGTAGCACCCCAATCTTTTGTGAGGTCTTCCCTGGTGAGATCTGACCATAAATCAGTCTCATTCAAAGATACTATCACACCTGTCCTCCCCCCATAGCACAAATTAAACTAAAAACTTCTTCAAAGTGGATTATAACCTCTTACAGGATGGTATAAATAGCTTCAATGCACCTCCTTCCCCAGACGGAACTGGCAACTATGCTGAGTTCTGCACAAATGCTTTATACAAACACCTGAACTACTACATTGACTCGGCCATACCTGATAGCACCAAAACAAGCTCCTCAAGGAAAAGCAAACCTGTCTGGTGGACAACTGCCATTAACAGGATTTACAATAACAGGAAGAAATTGCTGTCTAAGAGTAAGAGGGAGTGAACCCCAAACTGGAAACACTCCCTCCTCAGCTTAAACAAGCAAATAGGACTCCTTGTGAAGTCCTCCAAAGCTAACTATGAATCCAAATTAGCTTCCTCAACTAGGGACAACCATAAGACTTTCTTTAGTTACATCTGTAACCTAAAAGGAAAGGCTCAGATTTGGGCTGAACTGGTAGTTAATGATACCACATATTCCAAGCCTGTGGACATTGCTAACCTGTTAGCCAACAGGTTCTGTAAAACCTACACTCCCCTTTCCCTGCCACACCTACCCCAAGACATCCCTATCACCTGTCCTCTACCCTGTATCGCTAAAGATCAGGTCATGAATGCCCTCTCTAAAGTAAAAAACGCAGCATCTATGGGACCTGATAACATCCCAGGCTGTGTCCTACATGGGCTCAAATAAGAATTAACAATGCCATTAGGTACTCTTTTCAATCATAGTCTAAGCAATGGCTTCATCCCAGCTGAATGGAAAAAGGCCACTGTTATCCCCTTATACAAAGGAGGTGCTTCCACTGACTACGGGAACTATAGACCTATTAGCCTGACTAGCCTTATCTGCAAGGCTATGGAGGGAATCATCATAGACCTCATCAGCAAAGACATTGGTAACCTCCAAACACTTGACCCTACTTAATTTGGATTTGTCAAAGGGAGATCATGCCTGCTAAACCTGGTGGACTTCTTCGAGACAGTCACCAAGGCCTTTGATGAGGGGAAATCTGTGCACACAGCCTACCTAGACTTAGCCAAGGGTTTTGATACTATTTCCCACTCAGGCATAACTGACAAACACACCCAGGTAAGAATCAACCTGTGTATCATTAGATGGGTCGCTAACTGGCTCACTGATAGAACCCATATAGTCAAAATAGGGGAATCCACCTCCAACAGCAGACCTATAACCAGTGGTGTTCCACACTGATCAGTCCTGGGACCTCTACTGCTTGGAATCTATTTCTCTGAAGTGCAAGCTAAAACTAAAGGTCTGTGGCTGACAACGTTTACTGATGAGTGCAAACTGGGAATGGTCATAGAATCTCTAAATGATGTCAACATCCTGCAAGACAGTCTTACACAAACAAATGACTGGTGCCAAAGTCATGGCCTTAAACTCAATACAAAAAAATTTATTATCATCCCTTTCGGTAAGAGTAATATTCCTGCTAACTAAAAACAGTAGCAAAAGGTACCAGTTGGAGGTGTCTGAACAAACCACGAAAGAAACGTGTAGCAGCAACAAAAGGTTTAATATGTAAATGCAAATGCCAAATACTCCAATGCATTTTCATCCACCAGACTTCATCAGATGTAACAATGAACCTTTAATTAAAGCAGCTTTTATACCCTCCCTTCCACATTTGCATTAACCTAATAGAATCATTTATTTAAATAGCTCTCGAATTAGTGTAACTAAACATCCACTCTTAAAATTCTAAAAATATTCATTAAAAACATCAGAAGGTGCTTGTGCATAAATGAACAAATATACAAACACTACATGTTAAAAAATATGTAATAAATAAGAGACTCCATGTTAATAAAATCAAACTTCTGTATGATGTGACCAATTTAAAACAATACTTTTACTAATGTAACGTGAATGCATACTAAAAAAGCTGTAAAATACTCTTATTAAAATAATAGAAGCAATATATTGAAAATATAAGATAATATTTATACTGTATACAGGAAAAAATAAATGTAAATAATATTAATATTATATGCAAAAAAAAATTAATAAACATCAACTCAATTACAATTTTGCAGCCCTCATTCTCAATATAGGGGCAATGGAAATGTGTTCATTGAACCCAGGGAATCTATTAGCTTCCAAAAGTAATTGCCAATATACGTCTTTTACTTCTATCCTATTCTCCCATGGCCTCCCCCCCCCAGTGTCCTGGTGTACCATTTCAATTACAAAAAAGCCCCATTTTGTCTTGGGACATAGCAAAGTGTGTTTGAATAATGCATTATTACCATCCTCTCTTCTTATAGCATTTAAATGTTCATAAATTCTCCTTTTTAGTTTTCGTGTAGTTTTACCAATATAAAATGCACTACACTCCTTACATAGACCTAAACAGGTCAGCCCTTCACTATTATAATTGGAAAAACGACTATTTTGACTAAATAATCCCTGTCCCTAATGTGTACTGAATCTTGTCTAAGAATAAAAGAACATTATGCACAAGATCCACACTTGTAAGTCCCTGGTTTTCTTCCATTCTGCCCCTTATAATTGCTCTCCAACAGCTCCTTAAGGTTCTTACCCTTTTTGTAGGTAAATCTCAATGGATTGAATGAGTGAATGAACACATTTCAATATGAAAATAGTTTCTTTAAAAGATAAAATATTTTTCAACAAGCTATCATCTCCTTTTCTAACAAAAACTTTTTCTAAAATAGTACACTCCAAAACATTCACATTACTATTATGAGAATTCGTGTTGTTTTTTTGCTATTTTTCACTCTTTTGGACTATTGTTGGTTGTTTTTTGGATTTATGGATTCGAATTCTCTTCTGAATACTCCTAGAGTTTTTTGGGAAAACTCTGTTCCTTCTGTGAATGGTTTTGTTACCCCTCCGGTTCCTGGTGGCATGGGAATCCTAGGTGCATCGGGTATGACTTCACAAAAGACTATGGATAATTTTTTGATATCTGGCTCTTCTTTACCTGTGACGACTGCTGCTCCTGATGTCCCTGGTGGATCTAACGCTTCAATTGTTGCACAAACTTCTTCATCAGTTACAGACGCTTTGGGTGGTATGAAAACAGTTTTACCTACTGCTGTTTCTAACATGAAATCAGTTTTACCCACTGCTGTTTCCAATAGTGAAGTTATTTCATCGGAATGTATTTCTAAATTTATACAAGAAAGAAAACAGAAATTTCATAACCCATTTGGAGCTCTTGGGGGGCATACATCTGATACGTTTCCTCAAGAAATTCAGGACAGCGTATATGATTTTGAAAAATTGATCTTTAGAGAAACACGCTGTCATTTTAATTTACTTAGACTTAATAGTTATGTTGAACTTGATATTGCTCCACGAGGATTAAGGGCATTTAAAAGCCCAGCGACTCTTTTTGATTCTTCTGATAATGTTGACATGGTATTCAAAGATTGCTGGTTAGCGGCAGCACATAATTGTGCAATGGAATGGGTCAACATACTGATAGAAAGGGAACAATTGTTACTTCAAAGACTTCAGGGGTAGTTACATAATATGCATTCAAAATTGCTTCATGCGATAGGTGATTTAAAAGTCAGTGACATTTTCTATAATATAAAGGAAAAACTTAATAAATATGAAAATGAACAGGTCCAATATAAATCTACCAAAATCAAAAGAGATATATGTGATTACGACAGTGGGCGGGCCTTCCTGTGGAAAAAGAAACAAAATTTCCGTTCGGGGCAAACTGCGAGAACTAACAAAAAACAGTTATCTGTTTTGTTTGCTTCTTCTGATGGTTTATGTCAAACTACGGATTCTGAAGGTGAAACCCATGATTTTCCTCCTTTACCTGGGGCTCAGGACCCTGTAGCACATCAACAACATTTTCGGAATGATGGAAATAACATCAAGAGAGGCTATAAGAAGAAGGGTACTGGCTCCGGTTCTCCATCGCGTGAAGGACACTTTAAACAAGCATCTAAACGAGGTAGATGGAATTAAAGTTGTGGACACTGTCTTTTCGCCTATCTCTAATTTTGTTCATTTATCTGGTTGTGTATTATCCAGTGAAGAAGCAGCTGTTCTTCAATTAGGCTTAAAATTTGTTCCCACTGTTATTCCAAGACATTATTTACTTAAACAAGATATATTCAAGTTTATTAGGAAATTACACCTGAAATGTTTTTTTGCACAAGATAATGTTTGTACAGATGGGAAGAGTTTTACAAATGATGTGGATAATGATAATAGTGAAGATAGTTTCTATTCATGTTTATCTGATGAAATTGATGTTTCTATGTAGTCTAATGCTTATTCTATGCTTAATACTAACGGCATTGAATTTCATAGTAAATTTTTACCACCGTATATTAACCAAACTGTCACACAGTATTCAGAGATGGTTCATTTTTCCATTAAGGAACTTATGAATTCTGTAATTCTAGTTCCTGGAATTATAATATGACAAAAAATGAATGGTGTGCTTTAAATAAACTTATGGATAGACATGACCTAGTTGTTAAGCCTTCTGATAAAGGCAATAAAATTGTGTTACTTCATCATAGTTAATATTTTGAGATGTGTATGAAACACTTGAGTGATTCTTTGACATATGAGATATGTGATCAAAGCACATACTTTAATGCTATGAAAGAATATACTGTATTAATTGAAAGAGGTGTACGACTAGGTTATTTTTCTAAAAATGATCTGGATAAAAAGTTCTGTGCTGATAATTGTCAGTTAGCTACTTTTTATTGTCTCCCAAAGCTCCATAAGAGTTTAGTAAGTCCTCCAGGACGTCCCATTGTTTCTGCTACTAATTATTTCTCACGTAATGTGGGTATTGTTATACATAATTATCTGTTACCTTTTGTAGAAAAACTTGATTCATATGTTAAAGATTCTTTCGACTTTATTGATAAAATTTCAGATATTATATGGACAGAAAATATGTTTTGGGTTAGTGTTGATGTTGTTAGTCTATACACTAATATTGGCCATAAAGATGGAATACAGGCATTGCGTTATTTCTTGGGAGATAATCCTACCTCACATTATATTATGGATTTGACATACTTCTGACTCTCTAATAACTTTTTTAGTTTTAATGAGGTAATCTATCATCAGTTGAAAGGGACAGCAATGGGGGCATCTTTTGCCCCTATGTATGCCAATTTATTTATGGCTAAGTTTGAGTTAGAATACATCTATACCAACATATTTTTTCAGCATAATGTTTTGCTTTACTTTCGTTACATAGATGATTTAATTTTTCTTTGTAATGGAGGTTTTGAATCTATACATAAGTTCATTTTTGATTTGAATAATAATAAATATAATATACAATTTGACGGTTTACAGTATGGTAAGAAAGTCAATTATTTAGACATTTCTTTAACAGGAGTTACTAATGACCGTATTTTTACTACGGTATATCGTACATTTGTGGATGGCAATCAATATTTATATGGCACAAGTTGCTATCCCCCTCATACTTTGAGGTCGTTGCCATATGGAGAGATAGTTATACTATCTAGACTATGTAACAATGAAGTAGATTTAGAAAATAACATTTATGATTCCATTAAGATGTTTTTACAAAGAGGTTACAGTATTGAACTGATTAAAGAATCTATTAATAAATTATTAAGAGCTATTACCAATAATACTGAGAATTTTTTTCCAGTTAATAAAGTTTGTAAGGAGATCATATTTCCAGATAAAAGAATTAATAGATATCTACAAAATTGTAACAAAGAAAAACAAGATATTTATTTTGTGACTACTTTTAATTTATTAAGTGAAAAAATTTGGGACTACATTAAGTATTATTGGAAATTCTTGTTACAAGATGAATTCATATATAAATTTATTCCTATTGTTCCAAAGGTTGCATATAAAAGGGGACAGAATTTAGGAGATAAATTAATTAAAGCTTATTATGTCCATCCTAAGAAACAATTAAGTTATTCGTTATGTACTTATGGAACTACTCCTTGTGGTTCCTGCAATATATGTTCATACATTAAATTATATTTTGATAAAATAAATGGAATTAGATTCATACCAAATAATCAATTTACATGTCAAACTTCTGGAGTTATTTATTGTCTTAGGTGCCCCTGTAACCTTTGCTATGTGGGAGAAACAAAAAGAAAATGTAAAATTAGAATGCAGGAGCATGTTCGTGATATCAAAAGGGGAGCAATGGAAAATCCAGTAGCTTCACATTTTATGGAACAACATAATAGTAATGTGAATGTTTTGGAGTGTACTATTTTAGAAAAAGTTTTTGTTAGAAAAGGAGATGATAGATTGTTGAAAAATACTTTATCTTTTAAAGAAACTATTTTCATACTGAAATATAATACATTATCACCTAGTGGTCTTAATAAAGAAGTCAACTGGAGATGTTTATTGTAACAGATATAGTTTTTCAATGTGATATATTTATTGCTTTTTTATGTAATGTTGCTTTAAACAAAAAAAAAATTTAAATTGATGTACTAATTGAGTAATTAATTGTCATTATTCAATTGTGGTTTGTATAAAAGGGAGTATGTTTTTATTATCTTTTGTGTGCTCTAGGAAGGCTGTTGTGGCCGAGGCGCTAAGCCATATTAAATTTGTTTCATGGAGAATTTGTGTTGTTTTTTGTTATTGTTTGTTTTTTAGCCTGGTTCCTGAGTTGTTGATAGTTTTGTCTGGATATACTAGTGTTTTCCTTTTTCCCGGTTTTCCATGCCTTATCCCTAGACTTTAGTAAGGCTCTTGTTGACCTACTTAGCCACGGTACATAGTTTACTTTGACTCTAATTTTCCTTATGGGGGCTATTAAGTTAAGGATATTAGTAAGAGTACTATTGAAGTAGTTGACAGCTTGGTCTAATTCTAGGGTGCGTAGAGGTTCCCAGTTGCATTTCTTTAAAGTACTGTTAAGATCCTGTTGGTTTACATTGCAGTCATCCCTAATTTGTTTATATACTTTGGACTTGGGTATATTAGAGCGTTTTCTTAGGAGGAATGTGGGTAGGTGATCATTGAGCCCATCTGGTAGACAACCTGTTAGGTAATTATGTTCAGGGTAGTTTACCAGTGTCCAGTCAAGTATAGATTTCATTTGGGAAATTTTATCTACTTTAGTGGGATCAGCTATGAGTTGGGAGAAACCATATAAATTGATATGGTTAGTGGTGTTTTTAGAATTGCATGCTAGCCAATCAATATTTAGGTCTCCTAATAGGATGGTCTCTTGTGGGAGGTTATTACTAGTCCATTGTAACAATTCTTCGATTGTTAAAGTGTTGTTGCCTGGAGGGATGTAGGCACAGAGAATGTTGATACTTTTATTCTTATTCAGGAGTAAAACAGTGCCTAAGGTTTCAGCATTATTAAATTTGGGTAGTGGGATTTGTAGAGGTCGGAGAGAAAGTGTGTTTTTATAGAGAATTTCAACACCCCTCCCTTTTTACCTAGTCTTTCTAGTCTTAGAATATTATATCCTGGTGGGAGAATGTCTTTATTCTTGGTGCCTGGTTTTAGCCAGGTTTCTGTTATGGTTAGAATGCCTGGGGAATAGTGGCTTATGAATGTATGTAAACGGGGATGTTTGTTAGATATACTCCTAGAGTTGAGGTTAATGATAAGGAGGTCTGATGTGTGTTTAGAAGGACGGTGATGTTGCATGGCCCTGGATTTGGGTGGATGTTTTCTGAGATTAGGAGGCTTTTCTTGAGTAGTGTGAGTTTGATTAATTTCACTATTTCTATGTTGTATTTAAATGTTATTTTTCTAGCGTAGGATTGTGGAGTGTTCCTTATATATAAGTGTAGTATTACATTGTTAAATAATGTGGATGTAATTGGGAAGTTTATGTGAGTTGCTAAAGGTGTGGAGCTATGTGCTGTATGGTAAGTGGTTTGTACTAGTGGTATATTAGTTTATATGGAGACAATATAGGTTAGGATTGTGAAGGTTAAAAAGAAAGATGTTAGTATGATATGCATAATGTGTTGAAATGTTGTTTGGGTATAAGTAGTGGTGGTGTGAATTAAAGGGTGGGAGAGTTATGGTTATGTAACACTGTACTATTTTGTGTGTTAATTGAGTATGTTGAATGTAATTAGTAGGTGTGATTTGGCTAGATGTAGGTCAGTGGCTGATTGGAGTAAAGATTGGTCAGGTGATACGGGGCTGGGATAAGTGTAGATGTAGTGGGTGCAGGTGGGAAATGGGGGCAGGGTAGGGGAGTGGAGTGAGCCGAGAGGAGCGGGGCTAACCAGATACCACGAGACTGCAGAAACAATCTGTGAGCACTATTCAAGGGAGTGCAGGAAATACAAAAGTAAGTAGGCTTATTTCAGAGTCCCTGTTTTCCTTTAAACAATACACTTATTAGTCCCTATATTAGCTCCAGATTGGGGAGTTGTACGGGCAATCCTAAATCTGCTGTAAGTTCTGAAAGCAAGACTATATTGGTAAACTTGTATTGTTTCAAAAAGGAAAAGAAAAGAGAAAAATGAGGGAATTTCTACTTTATAATCTAATGCTGAATTGTATGAGTGCATTCCTGCAGTTTCAGATGGGAGCATAAGGACACTTTTACAAGAAAAAAAAAAGATGTAAAACTTTGGGAACATTAGCTAAAGTGAGAACAGTTTAGGAATTTGGTCTGTTGGCTATGAAATATAACTGATTTGTTTGTGGACAGAGGTGCTATCAAATATAAAGGACAGTTGAAGATATGCAACAAATGTTCAGGTGTTATTTAAACATTAATTGCCATAGGGTGATATGCTTGATGTGGGAATGTAGTCAAATAGAAATAACTGTACTTAGAGATGTACAGCATATGGAAAAGTACATCACTGCTGGTCAGATTGTTAGGAAAGGAATAAGAGATGAGTGCACTGAAATGTGGTAATACATAGGAAGCAGAAATGCAGAAAAAAACAGGAAGAAATAATGTGAAAGCAAGAGGCAAGATCAGGAAGACGGAAGTAATAAACTAATTTGAAGGACTCTTGCAAGGAGGATAGAGAGAAATAGAATGAGAAAAGAGGGGAGGAAGGATAAAAAGTGACACAAGGAAATAGGATGATAAAAAAAGGATAAAGGCAAAAGTGATAACTGCCTAACATGTATAAAGAAAGAACAAATACTTGTCATCTTAAATATAAATGGCATGAACAATGTTCTAGGTGGAATGGCAGTGGCAAAATGGTTAAAAACATATTAAAATATAATTTGTTTTCGGCATACTGGAATTAAGGATGAAAGGGATTAACAGATAGTAAAGAATTACTTGAACAGGCATGTTTGTGCAGTGAGATAGTAAAGAAATTACTTGGGTAAGCATGTGTGTGCAATGAGAGGTGAGGAATATAGAAGCACATGATTTTTTAATAACGTAGAATGATTGAGATCTGTTAAAAAATAATCATTAAAACAGGAGGGGTTGAATGTTGGGAAGTGGGGAAAGTAAATATAAGATTATAATGTGTAATGCATACCAAAGGGGAGAAAAGTATCTAAAACTCTTTAAGCCTATATACAATTTAATGCAGGAAGAAGTGTTAAGTTGAAAAGTAAGAAAAAGGAATTTGAAGGTAGGGCAGGAAATAACAGATCATTAAGGATATAAAATTTAGTAAAAAGGTAGACTATGGTATATGGATTATTTGGACAGCAACATATGACTTTTCTGGAAATATTTATTAAAAATGAAAAAAAAGTAAAAATTATAGACAAACTTCTCTGCTCAGGAGGATGGAAATGTGGAGCATGCTTATAAGACAGGAATGGAAAATTACATAGGAAGGACAAAGAAAATGTATATGTCATTAAGCACAGGTAGCTTTGAAATGGATAAAGAAAAATAATATAAATAAAGACAAAGGGTATAGGTCGAAAGAAAGAAAGACAATATGACTGATTAATTAGGGTCATGCATAATGACAGGGCTAGCGAGAGTAGTGGTAGAAAAGAAGGTCAGAGACAGATAACATTTAGAAAAATAAAGCTAAACAAAGAAACGTATCTTGCACCAAATTAAATGGGTAGCAAAGGATGAAAGATATTTATCTCTTGCTAACAGAGAGAGAAAGAGAAGCTGCTAATGAAAGCTTGACTAGGCAAGATTTGAAGGCAGATTTGGAAGAAACTAAAAACAGTTAATGATGTAATGCAAAAACTTTTATTACAGATTAACTGCTTTCCTTTTATCGGACTCGTATAGTAAATTAAATAAAATACCACCTCTATTTTTTTACTTCTGATTTGAATGCAAAACACATTGTATGACAACAATGTTATTAAGACCAAGCAAAGATGGTCCATTCAGTTCTAATTGTCAGTCAAATTATTTTCTTTTCAAAACTGATTTGAAGTCTCTGCACTACATCATGGAATAGTTGGTTTTCGTTTCTTAGTTAACTTGTTTCCACCAGGATGAGGCCTTCTTATTTGATTTTTCGGTGTTTTCACTGTTGGAAAAAATTCTAAGAAGTTTGATAAAAAAGGAATATATCATGAGGATACAGTGAAGGATGAAAAATGCCAGAGGAGGAAGAAAGGATGGAAATTTAAGCATAATTAAAATAAGAAAATTCCAGACTTGATGAAGAAAGAACATTCACCAAGTTTGAATGGGTGAGGATATGAGCTTAATAAAGAGTTGGATAAATTATAATTGAGTTAATGAAAGAAGAATTAAATGAAATTCTTGAGAAAAAATATGAACTTTAAGAATGAAGGTACAATGGATTCATTACATTTATATGGCATAAAGAGGACAGAAAAGATTTAAGGGGAGAATCAATAAAGCCTACATGGTCATTTTTCACCACGACATGCACATGACCGCAGGTAGTTTTAGATTCAGTAAGAATGGTGTAGAGGTGCGTACCCCTGCACAAAGAAGGTACACACAGTTGCATGCTAATTACAACATAAGCAGCTGAATTGCATGCTAATCAGCCAATCCAACATGGTGGAGCTATTCAACAAACTATAAAGGATCCGTGTAGACTCAATGCTGGATTTTCCTGTGAATTCCAAAACTTTTGGAATATAGCCATGGAAAGCAGTCTACATGGACAGAATGTTAGAGGCTACTAATGCTTTACTTCATTTGTATGTCCTACAGGTTGAAGTTAATGCTACTGCTGCTGCCAATAGGTTGTAACTTTTCACAGCCTACATGATGTGGAAATTATAGAGTGCTACAGGGTGGATAGGGAAATCCTACAGGAACTTTGCAACCTCTGCCTTCCTCAACTCAGAGCCAGAGCCAACTGAGGGGAACTCATCCCAGTGGAGACTAAGGTATGTGTAGCCCTTAGAATTTTAGCTACAGGTACTTTTCAGAGACCAACAGGGGACATTCTGGGGGTGTCACAGGCATTAGCATCCAGGATCCTCCACCAGTTCCTGAAAAATGTGCTCCAACATTCCAGTGATCACATATATTTTTCCTGTAGTTCTGAGGAGAGGGACAGAAATATGCAGGAGTTCTACTGTGTAGCACACTTCCCTGAAGTACTGGGTGCCATAGATTGTGCACATATAGAAATGAAGGTACCACCTGGGCAACAGGGTAGGCTCTACATAAACAGAAAGGACTACCACTCTGTCAACTGCTAAGTTGTGTGTAATGCCAAGGGAATAATCTTGAGTGTGTGTGCCAGAAACCCTGTAAGTTACCACAACACACATATCTGGTATACCTCCCAACTGTACCAGATATTCGCTGGGGTGGGGGGTATCCCACAGAATAATTTACTAGGGGATGCAGGCTATGCACTGCAGCCATGTATGATGACACCCATCAGAAATGCACACACATCCACAGAGGAATGCCATAATGAGGCACACTCTCAAACCAGCAATACCATAGAACATGTGTTTCAGCTGCTGAAGTCACAGTTCCAGTAACTAGATGCATCTGGGGGAGCCCTGCAGTACAATCCATGGACATATATAGAATATGTGCCATGCTACACAACATAATCCTCTGGAAACAACTTCAGCAGGATTAGCAAGGGAAGGAACACATATCCCACCACAGTCACCATAGGCAGATGAGAAGTCAGAGGGTGATCCACCAGCTGCTGTGGTTTTAGGCAGACGTAGACATGTTCAGTATGCCCTAGCATTGACTAAGAGACAATGTATAGCACACTCATTCACCACCTAGGGGCATAAAGCCTTCCTCCTACTCACATACATATAGTAACATTGATGGCAGGCAACTCACACAAACTTTACCTCCCCATGTATTGGCTGTGTACTGCTTGCATCAGACAGAGTCAGCTCTGAACTATAACTGTGGCAACTGCTGCATTTACAAGGTAAGTCCTGAACCTGGAGTGTGTTGCTTAATAATATGATTGTGTGGCATATCCTTGTATTGCATTACTTGGTTCACTAAGCAAGTAAAATGTGGGAGATTTGTACAGAAAGTCCTTAACATGTGACAGCAGAGACTTATTTGACTTATATGTGTTCATTAAGATTCAGACAGGCATACCTCTCAAATGTACTGATGATCACCGCATGCCCTCAGTTTAGTGCTATACATTTGTATGGGAACATAATTAGAGAAGTTAGAAAGCAATGTTACACATTGCAGTTCTGACTTCACCTCCCTCACAAGATAATTCACTATAAAGGTGGGAGATTTTGATGCAGTCAATTGTCTAACTTTCCAAGGACAATATATGTCAAAGGTACAATTAACAGTTCAACACACAAATACAGATATACTAAACACTAAGACAGGTATGCACCCTGAGCATCAGACACAAAGCATATGTATTCCTGAATCCAAAAGATAGAAAACAGGGCTATGGGACAGTTATCACTAGCACAGGGTGTTTTGTGTGTGTGTGTGTGTGTGTGTGTGTGTGTGTGTGTGTGTGTGTGTGTGTGTGTGTGTGTGTGTGTGTGTGTGTGTGTGTGTGTGTGTGTGTGTGTGTGTGTGTGTGTGTGTGTGTGTAGGAGTCCTCCAGGTGAAATTGGTGTGTGAGTGTTCGCATGAACACAGCGAAGCACTGTGCTGACTCTACATCTTGGTATGTTGGACAGGTGTGAGCCATGCATGGTAGAAGTGGCAGTTCATCACTGTTAACCCTGACCATGAGAACTGGCTCTGCCAGTATTTGCACTGGCAAGTCCATACCCACAGTCAGATGCACTGCTGCTACCTGAATGTGACTGATGTCTGCTGGATGAGCTCCCTTCACAGGGATGCCCAGGACCTTGACCCATGGCCTGCCACATCTGAGTGAGGACAGCACTCTCACTGATGGAGCAGTGGAAGTACTACAACTATTGGAGCATGATTGGTCATGACCGCATTGGCTGACAGCAGATGATGTGGCTGACCTACCTACACCCACATGGATGCCGTTCCCCTCCCAGCAGACATTCCATCATAGACACTGCTCATTCCAATGTGCCATTCATCAGATCCATTGAATTGGCAGCATGGTGGAGGCAGTCACACATGTCAAACTGTGCCACATCTACAACTCTGAGCATTTGTCTGGAGCACCTATGGGACCATGCCTGTGCCTCCATGGTGGATCTAAACATATGTTGAGTGGCATGGAAAGAGACACCTGCACCAGGTGGAGGAGGGACAACAGTCCCCCTCCGAGCATCCCTATCAACTCTCCTGCATGGCACCTCACCTACACTTTGGCTATGGCCAGACTCAACAGGCAATGAAGCCACATTAGCCACACTTCTCTGATCAATGGCCTCTCCCTCCACCTGTACAACATTTCTGGCCTCTTTGGAATGGGTAGGCATAGGCCTATTGGCTGTGTCCAATGGAATTGCATGGGATGGCTGTATGTCAACCTCAGTGTCAGATTCAACCTGTGCACCCCCTGACTGTGCCTCAATCTGGCCACCATCTTCATCAGAGTCTGCTGATACAGTGACATCAGTTGCAGAGGGCCCACACACCCACTGTTATAATCACCTGTGATAAAAAACAACAAACACATGAATACATTAATACCTACATTACTATACTGCCACTATTGCAGACAATACAGCAATGCACACAACAGGTCTGACATCAACAGCACACACTAAAATATTTCTTTAAATTGCTCAGCAGTACTGACGTAAAAATGTTTGACTTACCATCTGCAAAAGAGATTCTCCTCTGTAATCCAGACAGCCCTGGAAGAAGTTAAGTAGGAGGTAAGAGGAACATGATCACAATTAACAGTAACACAGGGGGTAATACTTTTTACAGGTCTATATCTAAAGACTGAAGAGGTGTTTAATCAAACACCTCTTCGTTGACACACAAAGAGTGAACGTACTAAAGTGCGAATGCTCAAAACAGCGATTTTTTTTCCCTGGGAAAGAAATCGCTTGGCCATGTCCGTGTGTTTGCCCCTTTCCCCACTGTAGTGCGATCCCAGAGTTGATATATTTAGTTGGTGGGTATGAGGGGCACAACCCTTCCACATTATGTTTGAAAGTGTGTGTGTGTGTGTGTGTGTGTGTGTGTGTGTGTGTGTGTGTGTGTGTGTGTGTGTGTGTGTGTGTGTGTGTATGTGTGTGTGTGTGTGTGTGTGTGTGTGTGTGTGTGTGTGTGTGTGTGTGTGTGTGTGTGTGTGTGTTTGTGCTAGTGATTTCTTTCCCAGGGAAAGAAATTGCTGTTTTGAGCATTTGCGCTTTAGTGCATTCACTCTTTATGTGTTGACAAAGAGGTGTTCGATTAAACGCCTCTTCGGTCTTTTGATATAGACCTACTTTTTACTACTTTATATGTCCATTAAGTATACTTTCAACAAGAACTTGGTTGTCAGCTCAAATCTAAGCTAATAACTGTAGCAATCTTTACTCACCCCCCCCCAAAAAAATACATGTGATGCAGAAGTAACATATTAATTTCAATTGTTTTACTATACAACAGTATTCAACTTTTGAGATACTAAAGCCTACCTGGAAGTTCCTCCTGGGACTTGCTTGCCGTCTCTGACACTGTTGCTCCCACATCCAGGACATGCTGTACTGCACTCTCCTGTGAGCTTTCTGGTAACCTAATATTGGCCAATAACTTTTCATTGGATATTAGTGGTGGTTCCCTAGCAGGGCCTCCCCTGTTACCCATCTGGTCACAGACCACTGCAGCTGCTATCCTCTGTGCAGATGTGATCATATCAGTAGCCCTGTGGTGCACCCGCTCATATAGCCTGCTGTGGCCACCCACAGCATTCAGATCAGCAACTATCTGTTGCCAAATTGTCATCTTATGTGCCCTATCTTCCTGCCCCCTTTCTAGCAGAGAAGCACCATGTTGTCTAAAGGCATCCACTAAGACCTGAAAAGGCAAATGAGGTGTGAATTCATTAAAATTGCTGAATCCCAAAAAACTGGATCCATGTAGGAGATGTAAACATAGTGCAGGCACTCCTTCAGAGTTTGTTTTTAATGGGTTCTAACTGTGAATGATCAGTGGTTGGGAGAAGGAAAACACAACAGCACTGCAGCCTGCCTTACTTCCACTAGGTGCATCAGGTTAGATCTACAAAGCATTAGATGTAAGGTTGGAAATGTAAGTAAGCAGCACACAAGTCACAGGTTGTGTTCCTTAACATCCAACCTTCATTTGTTGGCAACTGCATATGATATTATTTCCACTTAATATCCTCACGCATTTTAAGGCTAATGATATAGAATGGCTTACACACTGCAGGTCTCAGATTACTGCTCAGATAAATGAAGAATGGCCAACAAACACAGAAATGTAAGGCAAAGCTGTATATTTGCAAGCAATAATTATTACTGGTTGTGTGATCATTGGGTGCACTGCATCCAAAAGTAATACATGTACAAATAATACTTGTATGGTTTGATATCAGTGCAGGTGCTGTTGCAGTTTCATGTGCATATTGATTTAAGTTCTGTACTGTAAAGCTGTGTGTGTGGCAAATTGGAATAAGGCACCCATTGTCTGTTCTGAAAGCGCATTGGACTGAGAGTACAAATCCAGGGGTCTATATTACATAGTCAAAGTTCCGTAACTCCGAACACCTAATGGTCAAACCATTATGTTCGAAGTTACAGAACTTTGAGTATGTAAAAAAAAATAACTACACAATGGACAAAACAATAACTTGTTGTAAGCAGGGGGCACGTCCCCCTGCATCCCCCACGAGGGGGGCTGCCCCCCGCTACTTAAATATACCAGTACTGAGATTGCACCACATTGAAGTGAATGGAAACTTCCGCTTATGGAGATTTCCATTCAAATGCTCAAACTTTTACAAATTCGAATGTATGGTCGCGACCATATTTGGTTCGAACTTGTAAAAGTTTGACTACATGATAGGAACCCCAAATCCAGCCCTCTGTAGAAATATTGCATATGTACTAACATTTTCTATTGTGTATGTCATAGATTGTTTTTTCTCATTTCAACTACCTTTCCCTTTTCGTTATTTTTTCTTTCTTTTTTTTTTTTTTTTTTTATTGGCCAGTGTTTGTGAGATGTGCCACTTAGAGCAAACATGGGAGATGGAGAAAAATGAATGTCAGGTTTGGCTATCATTATCTGGTTTGTGAGAAGTGTGGCAGTGTGAAAACTGGACAACTGACCCACCCAGGAAGCAGACATGACCCAGACAGCCAAAAATAGAAACCAGAGACATTCAATTAATGCTATTGGGCATCTTGCAAACCCATGAAGCGATGTTGAGCTGTGGTTAAAAGCCAGACCTTAAGAACGATTAGTAAAATCAGGAATGTCATGTAACTAGTCCTATTGCAGCTGGTGCTTATGCAGGATTGGAGTACAGATAGGCCTGGGTTCTAGTAAGGTATGTGCAACCTTTTGTTTTACTGTTGTGACATTGCAGTTTATAGCAATGAATTGCAACATAGACAACTATTTTCACAACCTTCTTGTGGCAGCAGATATAAGTGTAGAACTGCCATACATGTGGCTATGGGTTTGAATACAGCATATTCCATACACTTTTATTGTTGTTCCACTTCCCATTATAGTCACTCTCATTTATCACACTTGACATAATGGAGCTGATATGAAGTATATGTATGAGGGCTGACACACTAGTATTGTGTCATTTATTTTGTATATATCTATGTATTATCATATTTATTATCAGAGGTATGACTGTGGGTATACTGTGTACTATATTCCTGTAAGTATATTTCTGCTATCTGGAATGGCATGCCCTTCACATTTTTCTAAATGCACAACTGCTTGCACATCCAATAACCTTGAAATTGCAGCTGCAATTATGTAATGTCTCACTGCTTGACGCTGTTGTGTTCTACTTACCATGGTGCAAATGAGGTGCTCAGAGGTACACAATGCCTAGTACCATATTTGCATGATGGTAAGAGGAGCACAGCAGTTTCAAACAGTGTGTGCACTCCCAGTAAACGCGATAATGGAATTGGTGGGAAACCATCACTCTCCATTGCTTTTAATCCATGATAGACATGGCAGGTGTTTGTGGAGAAGGTGTCAGGTTTAGGGCACAGAGATAGGGTGTACAGAAGTTTAATTTTTACTGGACTCTGAGTTAAGAACCACAGTGCCAAGCCTCTGCAGTGGGACTATTCTGGCTCCCAGTATAAGTTGTAAGCTTGGGACAGTTTAGCCTGGGCTGTATCCAGTGCCACAGGTATCCTGTGCATTTGTGACCAATGTAAACATCATTTCAATGACCTATGGTGGAGGAAGAGGAGTACCCTTGATGCTTGGATAGAGGAATTTAGGACTGCAGACATCCCACACCTGTGTAACTATAAACTACAGAGAGTACTTGTAAGACTTAAAAGCTGAATACAGGCAAGACTGATTTTCATAATGGTATTTTGTTCTGTTTTTTCCACAGCTGCCAGGGACCAGGAGGTCAATGTCTGAACTCATGGGGCTAGATTGTTGAAGACGAAGGAAGCATGTGGTAAGTATGTAGCAGAAAAGTAGTGTTATTCTAGCATTACAAGTTTAAGATAGCTTTGTTTTGGTATTTTATAGAGTTGTATCAAATTGAGTATGCATATCTCAAATGTAAAGGTAAAAAGTATGCATGGATTAGTCTGTAGCACAAACCTAAAGTAGACTATTAGAATTTACTCAGAGGTTGTAGGTTCAAATACCACACTTTCCAACTATACAATACTGTTAATTCTTCAATTATATTTAAATTAAATCAAAACCTGTATACTAGTGGCACAAATTCCCTGCTGTAAACTGTAATCTGTATAGCTGGAACATGCATATGTGCAGTATATGCACACATTAAGGAGTACTTGCTGCAATCTGTAGTATAGTGTGCATCTGTTAGGAACTGGTAGTGTTAAAAGTAAAAGTTATCTGTTAAGAAGTGGTAGTCTTAAAAGTAAAAGTTAAGATAATTGAGTAAAATAATTATATTAACGCATTGTATGTCACATATGAAGGTATTAATCTCATCTCTTGTTTCTTCTCTCACCCAAACCCTTATCTCTCTTTATTTATTTTATTTGTATTTTATTTTGTAATTTTATTACACATCGTCGAAATATGCCCATGCCATTCATGTGTACCACATCACTAAATGCTCAACAGCACAGTGGGGTAAACCTGCCCCACAGTATCCACCTGTCCCCCCTCCACTGGCTCTAGCACCATTGCCCAGCAGATCTGGGAGCCAACCTGACAGAACTACCTCTGTTGCCCCTGCAATACCTGCCCCCTCAGGTAGTATTGCACTGGAGGCTGGTCCAGTGGTTCCCTCCAGGAGCAGTGGCAAAGATGGTGATTTTATCACCCACACCGAGTTTCCAGAGATGGTGCATATGGTTGTGTGCCACACTGTTGGTGCATGTCAATGCCAGCTGGAGAGGCTGCTCTCCCTCATTTTACATAGTGCCAGGAGGAGGAGATGTCAAGCACTCCAGCCAGTGGTGGACTGAGGTGACAGTGATGACAGTCCAGTGAGTGAGAACTCAATTCTCACTGTCAACCAGCTTGATGACTATGGGTTCAGAATGTCCCCACCCTCACCCCAGTCATGATGTCCCCCAACCGTTTGTGTCCATCACCGTCTCTTGTCTTGTTTGTCTTGTCTGTCTGCAATTACTTCTTCACCTACCTAGCTTACCTGACCCAGACATTCCTACATTCCTCCCCCAACCTCCCCCAACATTCCTCTCTCTCCCCCAAAAAAGGATAGTATCCCCCATTCATGTGTCATACTGAAGATCCCCATGTGGGAATTAAGCCATACAGTAGTACAGGGATAGGTAAAACTGGCTCACTGACATAACACACACTCTCAGGGTTGGGGACTGCACCTCCACCAGTAGCCAATGACCATTAGAGTACCACAAGGATGTGTGTTGAGCTCTTAATTGTTTGCAAATTTCTTCCCAGAAGTGCAGACAATGGTAGATGGCCTGTGGTTTACCAGGTTTGCAGATGACTGCTAACTGGATGCACTAATATAGAGTCCCCCAATGATTGTAACATATTACAGATGGGGCTGCCACACACAAATGATTGGTGCCAAACATACAGACTGAACCTTAAAGCATACATTGGCTCACTATCCCCTTTGGTAAGGAAGTATCCATGCCCCTCTAAGCTCAAACACAATGTTGTGAGACTTGGGAACACACATTGATGCCAATCTACACTTTCATTTGCATTGCATATGGATGTCACAAATAAGACCAGAGTGGTCATACTTCTGCTGTACTCTACCCTTATCAGACCACTAATTGAGAGCAATCCTGCCTTATGTCTGTACCTCACCAGACACCTGCAGCAACTGGAGAAAACATAAGGTTGTGCCTGGAAGACTCTAGGGTCTTTAAACATGACAAATATGGAAAGACTAAAAGACTTGTCAATGTACTCAGTATCATGCAGGCTGAGAGATGAACTATGCCTGCCCTACAGAGCAGTCTCAGACCCTGCCCTATTGGGAACTGGGAATGCTGGACATCTGCACATAAAATGGGACAAGAATAACTCAGACCAGGGTTCTCAACCTAGCCTGTGACTTAAACAGAACATGCAAGGGAGACATTCATATTCCCCAGAAACTCACACTCCTCTGTAATTGGCTCCCACTGTGTGTAAATCAGCACTCCTCAATGACCCTGTTCAAGCACAACCTTGATTGCTGGTTGGGTTATTGTAAAGTCACTTCTGGGCACATATCTCTCAACTGTTCAGATTTTTTTCAGAATGCCCAGATGTTTGCCTCACATTTTTGATTTGATTTTCCAAAAATTATGGTTTTAGGGCAAATCAGTTGAAAATCATTGAGGACTGAAGTCAGAAAAATAATAACAGAAATTTGAATTTTAGACTTTATATCATTTATAAAATTCGTGTTAATGCAAAACCTATTATTATATCAATTTTCTAAGAATAGCAATATTTAAAAACTGTCCCCATTTTGGGCTTTTCTCTCCCCATTATTTATGACTTTGCCCAGATTTCTTGCTGTAAGAGGCCAAGAGGTATGCTGGGGGTGGCACCTATGTCCCTCATGGACAGGGCCATTTGGTGCTGCTCAAAAAATGCTCTGATGACAATGACCATCCAACTATACTCAATAAGGATACTTCTGTTTTTACACAGCTAGGCTTCTAAACACTGAAGGGCCATTAGGCTAGTAGCCACCTATGTACATACGAAGCTATGAGCCTATGCAGGTCTTCCAACATTTTGTCTCTCACATGTCCTGCTGATGTCATCTACTGTAAGTTCACTTGCAATCTTATAAAAGTCAGACTTGTGCTGTGGTGCTTCTGTAATGTTCTGTAGCGTGTGTACTTAGGTAGGAGTTCTGTTCTCACTGCAGTCAAGTGTGTGTGTGTGTGTGTGTGTGTGTGTGTGTGTGTGTGTGTGTGTGTGTGTGTGTGTGTTTGTGTGTGTGTGTGTGTGTGTGTGTGTGAGTGTGTGTCTAGCCAGAAGAGCAGAAGTATGTATCTTGCAGTAACTGTTCCAATCCCATGAGTTGACAGTATTTTGATACTTGCACATGCCTACAGATCCATGTCATGCAGGCCTCCCAACTTCTTTGCTCCAAGATGCACTGCTGATGTCATTCACTATATGTTGACATGCAGCCATGTAAAAGTCAGACTTGTGCCATGGTGTTTGTGTAAAGTACTGAGTTCTGTAGTCTGTGTACTTAGATAGGTAGGGGTTTTGTTCTTACTACACTAATGTGTGTGTGTGTGTGTGTGTGTGTGTGTGTGTGTGTGTGTGTGTGTGTGTGTGTGTGTGTGTGTGTGTGTGTGTGTGTGTGAGAGAGCTGTTGCTGTTGTTTGACATTAAAAAGAGCATTTTACACCAGCATGTGGGACACTATGTTCTCCTCAACAGACACTGCTAATGTCAATGTCATCAGCTATAAAGTGTTGTCTGAGACACTCCAAGCTGGACTTAAGCTGTGGTACTTGTGTAAAGTATGGAGTTCTATAGTCTGTGTACTTAGATAAGTAGGGATTCTATTCTCACTGCAGTCAACTGTGTGCATGTGTGTGTGAGCTGTTGCTTGATATTACAAAGGGCATTGTATACCAGCATGTGAGACACTGTTATATTCTCCACAACAGACACTGCTGATGTCATCAGCTATATCAGATTTTTAGATATTCAGTGCTCCAAGCAGGGCAGGGTCAGAGACTGGCCTGGAGGCCAGGCAGAAGTCACCTCATCCTATACAATAAATATTACAGTGGCATGGCTTTTAATTTATCCACATACATCATGGCATGGTTTGTAGGCCCTGTATTATCTTGCTGAGAAAGCCCTGTTGTATTTCCAGCTGCTACATGTGTCTGGTGAGGTACATTAAA
Source organism: Protopterus annectens (assembly GCF_019279795.1). Lineage (NCBI taxonomy): Eukaryota > Metazoa > Chordata > Ceratodontiformes > Protopteridae > Protopterus > Protopterus annectens. The sequence continues at coordinate 303,272,628 of NC_056731.1, forward strand.
AAGAGAGCTTTACACTCTATTAGTGTTGTGATGAGGTTTGACTACAGTGCTGTCATACAATCCTAAGATCTCAATATGATGGTGTGACTTATGATGTGCACAATATAGGCTTTCAAAACCAATGTGGACATTTGGTGGTCAGAGTTCAGAGTGATATCTCCATGTGTTCTCAGTGCTTTTATCACTGGGTTTCTGCATAGCAGGACTGTTGTTAATGGTGTGATTAACATGGAATTCCACTTTTCAGATGGATATTACAAACACACATTTCTGCATTTATTTGTAGATTGTGCACCTTTGCAACCATTCAGTTGTGCATGTTAGCTCATCCTGTACTACATTATCACCATTGGTGGACTGAATGATTGCACACAATATGTAAGAATCAGCAAACTTGGTAAGCCAAAGGCCATATACTTTAGTATGAACTGTTGAGAAGCAGAGTTCAAAGCATGAAGGGCCAAGCACAGATCCCTGGGGTTTGCCAGCAGTGACAGCTCTACTGGTACAGGTTGATTTACCAAATTTGACATGATGTGTTCTGTCAGTGAACCAATTGGTTACCCATCAGCTGATGTAAGGGTTAATCCCCAGCTTGGAGGTTTTCTCAATGATACCTGTGTGCACTGTCTTACCTTCATCCAGGCCTATCACATGGAATCAATGGGCTGTGACATCACAGATCACCTATGGCATGTTTCAGCACATACACCTTCCTGATATGGTTGAATAAACAGTTCAACACACCCTCCACATTTACTAAGTTCCCATACAAGGGTGTACATCAATATGTATCCACCTGAGTTGAGGAGACAGCACCTGATGCATGAATGTATAGAGACATATTGACTCTTCTTGACTGTAAGGTAGACCAACATATCATCATGGACCTCTTCTACATGTACACTAGTAGTATTCCAGGTATGTGTAACAGACCTGTGTAAGTTGTTAATGCTACATAAAGTCTGTTACATCTGATAGATGTACTCAACAAGGTCATCGAGGGCATGCATGATGACAACAATATCATCTTTTGGAACTTGACCAGGTCAAAGCATTGACACAAATCCACCCTGAGATATTCAATCAACACTGTAATATGGGGCCATAAACAGCTACATCACCAAATGGGTAGACCAATGTATGACATATGTGGCATTTCACTATGTTGAAATGTATGCCATGAACTATAGGTCAGGTCCAGTGATCAGGTTGGTACATCAGGGGTGTCTGCTAGGCCCTTTCCTGCCCATTAGTTAAGTGATGGCCATCCAGATGACATACACATGCTGTGTCCAAACAGCTGCCTGAAGGACTACAGATTGTGGGCAATCCTTGACTCTAACTGTGATATTATTATAATACAGAGAGTATCAACACATACCAAAAACTGCTGCCACAGCCAGGAAACAAACATACCACCCAAGTATAATGTGGACATTACACCCTATAATAAGAGGAATATGTATGTGACACATGCCCTGGGGTAAATGGTAAGTGGTATACTCACCAGCATGTGGTCATAGTGCTGACTACTCCCTTGAATGTAACACAAATACTGGATATGTGAAGGACATGCACATGAGAGGCCAGAATAACTTCATGGTTCCCAGCCTTCATCACACCAAGAACTGTGTACAATGCACCCTTCTTCATGTACATCTCTACATATCTTCCAGTGAAGTGTAACTGAAGTTTACCACCTTTGTCACAGTACACTCTCACACAGCTCATTGGCCATACCTAAGTATTCTTTTTGTGGAATATACATGACTGTCTGATGGTGCTGAACACCAATCAATTTGTTACACCAGGTGCATGTGTGCTTCCTGTTCTACTTATGCACATACTACATGCATAGGTGTTTGACAACATTAATGGCATGTATATCATTTGTGACAGTGAGGATTATAGAATTGTGCCTTTATATATCTATATCTATACGTATCTCTCTCTCTCTCTCTCTCTCTATATATATATATATATATATATAATGCCATGATGCACACAAGGCAACTAGCGTGTGTTGCCCACACTGTCACATACAGGTATAACAGTGTCACTCCTAACACCTCCTGCAGATATTACAGTGCCAGAACAGTGTAAATAAGGACAGGGCAATAAGCAATGGTATCAGTTTATAAATGTTAAAAATGCAAATGTTATTTTAAGAACCTGAAACTAAATACAATCAAAAACTTTAGTCACCCAGCCTTGCATAAAAAAATAATATAAAAAAAGTTTAAAAGGCCTAACTATATATAAAAAAACTTTGATGTTGAAGCAGGCATTTTTACTTTATCAGTGACTGGGACAATGCAGAGTAAAATTTGGCAAGAGCTGTGGTGCAGAAGCTGACTGTGCATTTCAGTTATTTCTTCAATGTTTGTTTCAAGTTAAAAATGTATGAGTTAAAGCAAGTATATATGTTTTCAACAGTTTATGTTTAGACAATACTGACAGGAAAACATATTTCAGTTTATTTTTTTATCTGTGTTCACGTAACACTGTCAAAATGTTCTCATGTTTGCAAACAATTGTACAACAGTACTAGTTTTCAAGTTTATCTATGTTCAGACAAAATTGACAGGAAAACAGATTTCAGTTATTTTTTATCAGTGTTCATGTAACACTGTCAAAATGGAATTGTACAACAGTACTAGTTTCACTTTATCTATGTTCAGACAATACTGACAGGAAAAGGTATTAATAGTGCATTAGCGGACTGGAGTTCCGCTGCGGCAACCCCTAACCGGGAAAAGCCGAAAGACTCAACAACAAAAAAAGTGTAGTTTTCAGACATTAACGTACTCATTTTCACTTATGTTTTTATCTGTGTTGAGTTAACACTGGAAAAAGATATTATTTTAGTATAAGTTTAGTTAGTTTCTAAAATAAACACATCTATTTTAAATGTTCAGTATAACTATGTATCACATTTCAGTCAAAATTGAGAATATGACATTCATATTCAGTTATGTGTTCAGTATAATATATTTCAATCAAATCTCAGAATATAAAAATAATACTCAGTTACTTTACATTATTTAGTCATTAGTTAAGGGTAAAGTGACAGACTTATTTGTAACGGGCTTATTACATCATACATTTCTACTACATCATCCTTCACATTATTCAGTCATTAGTTAAGGGTAAGGTGACAGATTTATTTTTTACAGGCTTATTAAGATAAGTTATCTTAATAATAGGTAGTAATAGTTATTCAGTATACTCAAGATATAACATGGCAGGCTTAATTTGTTAATTAGTTTACAGATTACAGTACACTTTATGTAATTATTGTACATTAGTCAAAAAGTTAAAAAAGACACTAACAGAAAATGTAACGCTATAGACCTGAAATACAGAAAGCATATGTTTAGTAAACTATTAAGATAAGTTATCAAAAGAATAGGTAGTAATAGTTATTCAGTGCACTTAAGGCATAACAGGGCAGGCTTAATTTGTTAATTAGTTTACAGATTACAGTGCACATTTACAAATTACAGTTTATTTTACATAATTATTATACGTTAGAAATTTAAAAGGACATTAATAGAAGATGCAAAAGTATAGATCTGAAAATCAGAAAGCATAGGTTTTAGTAAACTATTATAGCTCATAAATATTCATAGAATATTTCAGACACAAATTTAAAAGGCAGACATCTATTACAGCATATAAAAGTTAAAAAGGTAAGTAGCATTATAGAGCAAATCTAAATGAAAAATTTATAAACACAAGTTAATACAGTATATGGTAATTATGCTGCAAGACCAGTTATAGAGTTATCTATTTAGTATTTATTTCAATTAGTCTTTAGAGAATAGCCATCATGCTTGATAGGCTATACAATAAAAACAAGCAGTACAATGTTTAAAGATTTAAATCTGTAACCAACAGGAAATGGTTTTATTTGCTATAAGAAAGAGGCATCATTGTACACTAAGGCTTTTACCATTACAGCATACAGAGAGGAAAAAATAGGCATGGTTAACAGTTTGTACTTTGTCTAACTTAAAAATGTGTATGTCCGTTTTTAATCAGATTTAAAAGCCACAGAATTAAAAGACACTTGTTTTTTAGAATAATGCACTGGTCTTGACTATATTACTCATACATCAGAATTTAGACTTAAAAACTCTAAAAACTAAGAATTTAGGTAATATGAAAATTAAATCATAAAGTTAACAGACTTCAAGCCTAGTGGTCAAAATTAAAATTGCAAATTTATTTACCAGATAAAGAAAAAACAATTGCCTAGTTATAATTAAATCATAAAGTTAAGAGACTTCAATCCAAACAGGCCATAAATGCTCAAGTGGCACCTAGTGGTCAAAATTAAAATTGCAAGTTTATTTACCAAATAAAGAAAATGATTTTCAGATTATGAGTCAGGTAGCGTAACGCTGTATACAGTAGTTAGCAATACAGATGAAAGGTAACTTCAAAAGTAGGTCCCTGTAGACCTTTGTCAGGGACCTCAGGGGCAATTGTTAGATTAGGGACCTCCATTTTAAAGTAGTTATTAGGCATTATGCAGACTAAATGGTAAAATATGCAGTCAGACATGTATGCATTCAGTTTCAGATAAAATTTATTAGAAAGGAAAGAAAAGCATGAAATGTACAGAAAATACATACTGTTCTTTTCTCAAGGGAAAGCTACAATCTTGCCAGCTACAGAATGTTCCTTACTGGAATGTTAAATAAAGCACATATAAGACAACCAAGGTTAGGGGGAGTGAATGTGGTTTACAATGGAAAATCACTAGACTGAAACAATATAATATTTTGTGTTTGGGATAGCAGTTCAGTTTAGGTTTGTTAGTTCATTCAACCTGTCATTACAGAAAATATTAAGCTATAATACAGACACTTGAGCCTGAGTACTGAAGACAGGTCAAATAAAGACTATTTTAGTTTACATTGTTCAGGATAATCAGAATATGATGTGCAGTAACTTTGTATACTAATCAGCACCCCAGCATTTCTTCGGATTGTTATTATTTATCAGCACTGTTAAGGAAGACAGTATTTAAATATTGTGCACATCCAATAAAGCATTATTGAATAAACTACATGTCTGGAGAATTCATTCTGAAACATATACAAGACTTGGCCTATAAAGGAGAGACTGGCACCTGTTCAGCATGAGTTTGGGTAATTAACAGATAAAGACTTTTGTTTCAGTCTCATTTCAGTTGTTTCCAGTTAATTCCATTACAGTACAGTCTTATCAATTCTTACAACCTTCATAGAATATAGATGTATAATAACAGTTGTTTAAGTGTGTGTGTGTGCAGGCTCATCTCTTATCACTCCACATCACATATGTTATGTCAGAGGCATGGGATTAGTAGTGGTATTAGTCTGATATTGCCCATGATTGTGTTTTTTTTTCTTGTAATGTTTTCCATGATCCTTTACCTGTGGCAACCTTGCTGGAGACCTCTGCTGAGAGTACACTCATATTCAGGCATATCAGTTTGCACGAACAAAACAAAAAGATGAGTTGAACAAACCACAGGAAGCCGCAGTGGAATCCAAGATAACTTTACTGGAAACTTGTAAGCGCTTTCGTGTTACAAAATCCAAACACTTCTTCAGACAAGTTCTCTTTGTTTCCTACTACTGTTTAAATACACATCTCAATTATCTCATTTATTCAATTACATTAAAAAACATTAAAAAACAATTAAACCAATATTTCAATTAAATAATTGAATGAGTTCTGCCCTAGCAAAGGCTGAAAACTAAGTGCTCTATTAAGAACAGTTCTTTTTTTTAAAAAACAATGTTGTTTTTATAGAATACATTACCTAAAGTTAAAAACCTAAGCCAAAGTGTATTTAAATACCAATAACTATATTGTAATATCTAAAAAACATGTTTATTTATTTACTAACTGTAGCAAGCCAAGCTTGTTCTTAAACAGAATTTATAAACTGAATTTATAAATGCAATTTAAAAACAGAATCTTATGAACAAAATTTTATAAACAGAGTTTTATAAACAGAGTTTTATAAACAGAGTTTTACAAACAGAGTTTTATAAACGTTATCCCCAACTTACATATATTAAAATAAATTATTTCAATATATTTAACTACATTTAAATAAAACGATTGTTTTTTATCTGATAAGATTTTTGTGTATATACATTTGCTTGTGAAAAATATTCATAAGTGTTAAATATGTTTGAATTATCTTAAGAGTGCTTTTTGTTTTAGTAAACATTTAATGGAACATGTTTCGTTTATCCCAGGGTGGATGTGTGCATTTGTTTTTAGTTGCCAAAGCAACTCACATTCTTCTAGCCTTAAATGCCACGGTCCTCCCCTGGGGTTTGTTCCTATTTTTTGCACAACATTAAACACAAAACTATGATTGGTGTTTTCTGAAATATGTTTGGCAAGTGCATTCGACATAATAAGCTTGCTAATCGCATAAATATGTTCGTAAATACGTTGTTTTAAATGTCTTTCGGTTTTTCCGAAGTAGAATGCAGGGCAGGATGTACATGTAGCAAGGTATACTACACCTTGACTAAGACAATTGCATTTTTCATTTATGTAGTATTTTGTGCCTCGAATAATAAATGTAGATCCAGTTTTAATATATTTACAGTAACTACAATGACCACACTTAAACATTCCCTTGTTGGTTTTGTACGTTCTAATGGGGGCTTCTAGTATTGTTTTCAAAGATGGTGCTTTTCTAAAGATTACAATGGGTTTTGGTCCTAAATTCATATTAGGACAAAGGCCTAGTTTTAACAATTCCCAATTATTGTCTAGGATGCGTCTAAATTCTACACTAAGCTCATTGAATTGTGTGGAAAAGCTAATATTAAAGTTTTTTTGTTGTTGTTGATGTTGTTGTTGATGTTGTTCTTCTTCTACTTCTTGATTACTTCTAGTGACTTCGTGGATTACTAACTGTGTACTATTATCTAGTTGGTTGTTAATGTCATGAGTTTTTAGAATGGGTCCTAATTGACCGGTACCTCTTTTTCTTACTACTTCTCGAATGACTGAATTTATCAGCTTTCTAGGGTACCCTCTATTCAAAAACATAATAGTCAAAGAGTCACATTCTTCGAAGAAGGTACTATCTTCTGAGCACATCCTAGATGCTCGTACTACCTGACTCTTAACAACACCTTTCTATTGAAAGGAAGGTTGGGAACTTGTAAAGTGTAAGAATGAGTTACTGTAATGAGGTTTCCTGTAAATAGAGGTAGTGTATTTCATATTTTCGATATCTTTTTTTATATTAATATCTAGGAAGTTGATTGATGATATATCATATTGATATGTGAATTGCAAAAAAGGAACAAATGAGTTCATTTTATCAATAAGCTTAATGGCGTTATTTTTGTCAGTTTTCAAAATCATCAGTATGTCGTCTTGGTAACGAGTGTACCAGACGACTGAGTCTTTGAATATATTTTGTGGGAATAAATAAGTATGTTCCCAGAACGCCATAACCGAGTTAGCAAAGGATCCCCCACAAGGGGAACCCATTGCTACTCCTGTTGACTGAAGATAAAGTTCGTTTTTAAACATAAAAAAGTTGTTTTTCAGAACCAATTCTAACAAATTCAAAATCAAATCAATCTCTTCACCTGGCACATGCTTGTTTAATAAGAAATCTCTAACCCACTCTGCTCCTGTTTCTTGTGGGATTACCGTATATAGCTCTCTAACATCTGCTGTCAGAAACGCAAAGTCTTCTTGAAATGGGATATTATTTAACTTGTCTAGTACAAACCAAGAGTCTTTACAAATTTGTACCTCATTTTTTAGGGCTTGTTTTAATTTGTTATCTACCCACTTAGCACAGGCGTAGGTTATAGACTGACGTCCATCTATTATTGGCCTAAAAGGTGGGTTCTGGATGTTTTTGTGCAGTTTAGGAACTCCAAAGATAACAGGGATCATGGGAGCTGGCATGGTGAAATACTGATATAGTTCTGTCCCTATGCTACCTTCAATAAACAAGTCGCTCAGAGAATTTTTTATTTTCTGATAAGACTGGTTGAGTTCGTTTTTTGAAATTTCTGTGTAATTATTACTTGATAACATTTCTCTTATCACTTTCTCATAGTGATCTTCATACATAAGAACTGCCCCCCCACCTTTATCGGGTTTCATAACCCGAATATTATGTGCTTTTACATAATCAATTAAGTTGTGCATTTCAGCGTTAAAATGTTTTTGATGAAAAAATTCCTTGTTGAGTGCTCTTAAATGGATTTCTACTACTTTTTCAAATACAAGCAAATTATTGTCTAAAGGTGGATTGTATGTACTTGCAATCCGCTCTGTACCAAACACATTATTATTGTCACCTAACAACATTTTTAAATTCAGCTTACGAGTAAAAAGTTTAAGATCACAAAGAACTCTTGCTAGGTCTGGCTTATGTGGAAGAGAATAATTAAAACCTTTTGCAAGCAGTTCAACAAAGTCGGTTGGAATGTCAAACAATGTATAATTATATACTTTAAAGTCGTTACTGTCGCTTAGAGTAATAACAGGAAAGGAATCGGAACCTGTTACCTCTTGCGACGATTGAATGTTCTCCTGTTGTTGTTCTGATTCTTCTTCTGAACATTCTTCCGCTTGTTGTTGGGAACTGCCGGCTGAAAACCCTGCTGGGCGTAGTCTACTCGAGCATTATTTCCCTGTTGTTGTCTTTGTTGGTTAAAAATACGTTCACTTCTCCTGTTCTGGTTACCGTCAGAAGCTTCACAATGCAACACTTCATTAGTATTATTTGGCGCAATGTGAGAAGTTGTATTAACAAAAGAGTTTTCATTAGTTGTGTTTGCATCATCAGAAAGAGCGGAATAAGCAGTATTATAAGTTCTATTAAGTGGTGGATCTGGGTACGCATTGCCGTTAGCATATGCCGTTGTATCCCTATTGATCTTCCGCTTTTTTGTTTCACTAATTTTTATAATGAGAGAGTCAATGCTTGAAAAAATTCTTCCGTAATCATATTGGTAACGGTTGAAATCAGGATTGGCTTTAATTTCCTGTTCTAAACCTTGTAATTGCTGCTCGAGAGATGTCATTTGCTCAGTATATTCTTTAATTAGTAAATCCAGAAACATAAGCCCTTGCTGATTAAAAAAAGTAATTAAAGTCTTATGAAAGTCTGAGTTTCTTTCGACACCAGAAGGATATTTCCATTGCCTGAGTCCCTTAGGCACAATTTTTAAATTAATGCATTCCTTGAAATAAAGGATCTCTAGCTGCAGTTTTTTATACTTAGATAGACTGGTGTCAAACATTTTTTGCGTTAAAACGATGTCATTCTGGTTTTCTTGTTGGGACTCTTGACCATTGATTTCGTTACGCTTATGAAATATATCAGTTGGGGTGTTCATAAAGTCCTGTAGGATAGGAGGCACAGAAGTGGAGGCAAGTCTCGAGTTATGATTATTATCTGCTACAGTTACTGGTAGTGTTGGCAATGATGTAACGTTACTGTTTATTAAACTGACTTGCCTTGATTGCTGTGCTAGCGGAATGCTACCGGATGGTTGTTGACTACTTCTAATCGCTGGCGTGTTAGATTCCCCGCATTCCGTTGCCAAACCATTCGGTACTGGATGAAAAGTCACTCCCGGTCTTGGTCTAACCACCGGAGCATTACTGCCACTGAAATTGCTGACTTGCTTTGCCAAGTTGTCAACTCGTTGGGTTAGTTGAAAAATTAGGGCAGTCAAATTACCAATTGGATCCATATCGCCATTCTGAAACATATACAAGACTTGGCCTATAAAGGAGAGACTGGCACCTGTTCAGCATGAGTTTGGGTAATTAACAGATAAAGACTTTTGTTTCAGTCTCATTTCAGTTGTTTCCAGTTAATTCCATTACAGTACAGTCTTATCAATTCTTACAACCTTCATAGAATATAGATGTATAATAACAGTTGTTTAAGTGTGTGTGTGTGCAGGCTCATCTCTTATCACTCCACATCACATATGTTATGTCAGAGGCATGGGATTAGTAGTGGTATTAGTCTGATATTGCCCATGATTGTGTTTTTTTTTCTTATAATGTTTTCCATGATCCTTTACCTGTGGCAACCTTGCTGGAGACCTCTGCTGAGAGTACACTCATATTCAGGCATATCAGTTTGCACAGCTTTACAATATGCACCCTACCCCAATTGCTTGTCAGATCCCTGATAGATGTCCCCTGCATCATTCATATAAGGAAGCTTATCTCACATAGACATCCTCCCCATCATTATGTCACCTTGTGTGACAGCCACAGACAACACAGTTTCACTGCACAGTCCATACTGTACCATATAGCTATGTGCTTGGTGTTGATGCTACAACCAACTTCCATTGACATGCCTCCTCTGCTCTACATGAGAGAGTTTTGCCTGTTCTCTTTCCCTGTGTTCATTCCTATAATTCATCTGTGCCCCCTATTTAATACACACACTTACCCTGAGGAATCATTTTACATGGCAGTCCATGTCCTGTTACACATCATTAACACAGCTTCAGTGCAGAATGCCAGGACTTGGATATCGCAATACTCTGAACTGTAAGTACACTGTCCTGTACTGTGTTTGGACCATATACTTCACATTCAAGCTTCTCCACTGTCCGGATATTTCTAGGATGGCCAGATATTTTCCTTATCAAATATATGGCTTTCTGCCATATTACTAGGATGATTTCTAGATTGATGTGACTCAGTAGTACATAAATTTAAGTGCATAGCTCTCAACTGTCCTGATTTGTGCAGAATGTCCTGTTTTTGTCACATATTTGTGATCTTTTCCTCATAACATTTTTGTTTTCTGGCAAATCAGTGGCATGTCATTGCGGAGTGAAGTCAGAAACTGATGACTGACATCTGTGTTTCAAACTTCATACTCTTCAGAAAGTTCATACTAATGTAAAACCTATTTATTCTCTCAACTTTCTAGGTTTGGAAGTGCAATATTAAAAATCTATCCCTGTTTAGGCCCTTTGTCCCCCCCATTATGTATGCCTTTGTCCACATATCTTGCTCAAAGAGGATGACAGGTATGTTTGAGTTTCATTCTACCATGTCCATGTGACATCTCTGGCAAATATCCTATTTCTGGTTAAATATGCCCGCATTATGTTGGCCTTTGTGGAGATTTGTTGCACTAACAGATTCAAAGCTATTGGTGAAGCCTTGGTGGTCATTGTGGCATTCTGCACAAATCGGTGAACTGTAGGTGCTGTGCTTTACACAGAATTACATCTGCTTTTGCTTACATGATTTCCTGGCTGGCAACATTGTTGCCAGCCACATAGCCTGTGCATCATTATTATGCATTGCACGCTACTGCTCGCCTCACACTGATACTCAAACACGTAAACCCCATGTAGGCTCTGCATGAAGCCTACACAAAGTTTATTAAATCCTCTGGTTAAAGCTGGATCCAACCACATTAATAAATTTGGACTAGAAAATGTTAGCAAATATAATTAATAATAAATAAAATGGCATATGGGGTGGTACAGAAGAAGGAATAGGGAATGGGAAAGATAGTGTATTATATTAAACAACACTTTGGAAATTACTGAAGCACATAAACATGGCAGTGGAAAGGGTATTTAATTAGCAAATATATGAATGAGACTATATATAGAATGAAGTAGGGGACATTGAAAAGGTTTGTAAGACTGTGGACTGAGACAAGCCTAAGAGGCAATGTAGGAAGGTATATGGCATATCCACTCAATATGGTCTCAGTGGTCAATGGTTATTAAGGAAAATCAGTCATGGTAAAGGGAGGAATCAAGTAAGGCTGTGTAATGACTGGTGCATGCATTATTAAAGCTAGACCCTGTGATTGTTTCAAGTTTGATTCTCACAGTCTCCATCTGCTTAATGCTGACTTTGAGCAAGTTGTTTCCCCAGGCATTGCTCCCAGGTAAGTGTTAAAATTAATTGTGTGTGTTCAGTAAGCTTATTTTATTTTATTTTGTTAAATAGGTAGGTGAATGATCCGGAGACCATTTTCAGCTATGAACCAAGCTAGGTGGCACAGACAACACTTAATTTCAGATACAATACAGATACGAACTTTAATTCACATTAACATTCATTTACAATATATTTACAATAACAAATTGTTGGTCGACGTGTAGTATCATGCATTACAGAATCCTAAAGGAGTTACAGCATTTAGTCCACATTCACATTTAATTACAATTAAAATAGTCTTCAGTAGTAACAGAAGGAAGAATATATGCACAGATAAATTTACAGGGATTAAATGAAGACCATTATGTTATTACTACTTGCACATTCCTGACATATCTGGCTGTGCACTGAGTGTATTATTAGCCATGTAAAACTCATCTTCTAATCCTAAAACAGTTGTGCTTATACTTTTGTAAGGTATGTTTCTTTAGTAATATTCTTAAGCAAGTGAGTAAGCTAGACTGTATGGTTTGTCTTGTAATGTACTCCATGCCAATGTGGCTTAATTGTGAAAGACTCTTTCTGCCTTTGCCAGAGTATATGCTGGTCTGTATAGCTGTTGGCTGTTCTGCCCTGCTATAACTTGTACTTCTTCCTTCAAGGAGGGACAATAATTTTCATTTAGTGGCTTACAGGTTAATGTATTTAATATAAATGAACTCTAATTTCTACTATAGCCATGCGGCTCTTTGTATACTAGTGCAGTGGCATTCTCTGATATATGTCAAGTATTTATGTTTGAGTATATCTATTTTCTGTTGTTTGCAATGTAGCAGTATTTTGTTGGGAATTTAGTCTGATAAGTGGTAATGTGTATTTGAGGAATGGCATGGGGTAAGAAAGGTTTAAGTTGATGGGGCACATGCTAGTAGTGTGAGTAGTTAGTGATTTTATATCCAAAATAATCCCCATATATCTTTGTATGCATGTTGTAGGAATTAGTATATCATCTGGATCTACAGTGTTTAGGGACTTACTTTCAGACAATTCAGACAATCCTTTTTACATGCCAAATCTCATTGCTGAGGATTTGTTTGTGTTGACAGTTAGCTTACTTGTCATTAGCCTGTTTTAGATTTGGACAAAATAATTTTAAAGTTTTCTGTTCAATGTGCTGGGATCTTTGTAACCTCTTATAAACACAATGTTATTTGCCTAAAGAGTGCAGCTGGTGTTAATGAGATTATAGGGGAGACTGTTAATGAGTAGGCAGAAAAGCAAAGGTCCTAGCACTGACATCTGAGGCACCACTTTAGTTATTCTCCCTGTTTCAGAGAATACATTATTAAGGTTGATTATAATACGTTCAGGTAATCTCTGAACCATTGGGTTATGTCCGTTGTAAAGCTAATTTTGGTCATCTGCTAAAGAAGTAATTAATTTGCTCACAGTTTCAAAGGTTCATTTGAATTAAAGAAAATGGCCCTGGTAAGTAAACAGTTATCCATATTTTTGAAGGCTTGCCTGTTTAAAGTGTATAATGCAGTTAAGGTACTATAATTGGAATGAAATCCATATTGCTTGCCTATTACAGTGTCATATGTTTAATGTACTCTAATATTTTCTTATAGTTATGTTTTTAAGAAATGTAATATTGCAGGAATTTGCAGTAGGCCTGTAGTCAGTGGCTGTAGGTGGGGCAGTCACCTTGGGGAAGGAAATGATTAAAAAATTGTTTGAAACTGGATGGTATCACTTTGTCTATAAATTTAAGACTAAAGGTTAACTTAGATTGCTACTGCCAAGATACAGGTATTTGGGATGCAATAGGTAGAAGTCAGGATTGTTGCAATCATCTATTGTTTTACCTAAAGAGCTTGTATAGCTTCCATTGACACCGTTTTAAAGTAAAAAGATTGGTAGGGCAGCTGTTCATATGCTAGGTCTGATTAATGCTGAATACAGTGGAATAATGACTTCCTTGGGCCTAGGTGCCATACCTTTGTTTATACATTGCACAATGTAGAATGATTTCCTTACTACTGTAGATTTGTGATAGTCAGTGTCCCAAGTCTTTGACTACTGGGTCAACTCTTAGGGACGTGTTGTCAATATGATAGTAACCAGGGTTGGATGACCTCCAAAAGGATACTATTATGCATTTTCTTGGCATTTAGTTTTAGTCTATGGCTCTGACACCAGTTGTTTGTCTGTGTCAGCCTTTCTTGGAGCATGTTTGCATCAGTGGAGAATTCAGTGACAGCTCCTAATTTGCAATCATCTGCAGATTTAGTCAGCCACAGGCCATTGACATTGGCATTGACTTCAGAGAAGTAAATTCCAAAAAGGAGCAGTCCCAGGACCAATCCCTGAGGGATTCTGTTTATGATGGGCCTCTTTGTAGAGGTAGACTCCCCAGTTTAAACTTCCTGGGTCCTATCTGTGACACAGCTGGCTATCCACTGTGTGACATAAGGGTTTGTACCTAACCTCTTGCGTTTGTCAGCAATGCCTGAGTGGTGTATTGTATCATATTCCTTAGCCAGGTTAAGGTAGGCCATGTGAATAATTTTGCTCTCATCCATTGCTTTGATGACCCTCTCAAAGAAGACCACCAGGTTGAGTAGGCATGACCTGCTATTGACGAAACAAAATTAGGTTGGGCCCAGTATCTGGAGATTTCATATGTCATTACTGATCATTTTCATGATAATTTTTTTTCCATGGCTTTGCATATAAGATTAGTAAAACTTGTGGATCTGTAGTTTTCCTGGTTTGTAGCTAGCATACCTTTGTGCAGACAAATGACTGTTGCTGCTCTCCATTCAAGAGATACAAAGCCTGTTTGGAGGTTACAGTTAAATAGCAATTCTAGGTGGCCTAATAGGTCATGTTTCATGCTATTTAGAAGGCATACTGGGATATTGTCTGGGCCCATTGATGCAATGTTCTTGGTCTTAGAGAGAACATTAAGGACCACCTGTTCCCTAGTGATATCAGGATGAGGTATATTTGATGGTATTAACTGAGGGAAGGTTAAGGGGAAGAGAGGGATAAAGATGGAGCTGAATTTGTTGGCCAGTAGGTTGCTATATCTTCTGGCTCAGTATAGGTGGCTCCATTAACAATGAGGTCTGCACACAATTGTGTATTGTCTTTGAGGTTGTGGACATAGCTAAAGAATGCCTTGTGGTTGTTCTTGGCCTGGGTGACCAAATTTACCTCAGATTTGGTTTTGGTAGACTTTATTTGTCCTCTTGAGTTGTATGTTTAATTTGATGAAAGTGATTTTTTTCCTTGCTGGGTGCTTCATCGCCTAATTTTTGGTATGATTTTCTTCCTTCTGTTATATAGCCTATTGATGGTATGATTTTATCAGGGTGGCTTGTTTTTTTAGTTTGTTCTGTACTTCCTGGTGGGTACAGCTGTCTCTCTGCAGCTATCAACATGCTTGTACAGGGCTTCTTTGAACAGTTCTGTGTAGGTAGCAGTGTTCCAAGGGTTTATGAGAGCTTGATATTTTGCCAGGTTATCACTTAATAACAGGAAGTTAGCTTTGGAGTAGTTTCTGAATATTTCCGGGTTATCTGGGGTTCCAGGTTTTATTTTTACTTCAAAGGAGACCATCTTGTGGGTCTGACCTTACCTGAGAAGACATTAAACTAGGGAGTGTGTAGCACTCTCCCATATTATTGAGGACCAGATCCAGTATGGTTGCACTCCTGGTGGGCGTAATGACAATCTGGTTCAAGTAGTTTGAGTTTACAAAATTCAGGAATCTCTGTATCTGTATGTTTGATGTCATATGTGATTCCCAGCTAATATTGGGATAAATAAAAATCACCTGTGAATATGGTATTGGGTTGGATGGAGATAATTTCCAATAAGTTTAAATACATGTATGGGTGTTCTGGGTCATAGACATTGACCTATAGCTTGCTAGGAAGTAGTACTGGATTTTGCCTATGGTGATTTGAATTGGGAGAAGCTCAAGTGCATTGCCCTGTTTGACCGGCCTTGAATTATATTTATTTTTGATGTAAATCAAGACACCTGCACCTGTAGTCCCTGTTTGTGTAGTAACTGCTCAAATGTGTGGAAAGTATTATAGTTTTGCACTGTCAGGGTGCTCTCCATGATTTTAAAACATGTCTCAGTGACCACACAGACATCAGCATTCTCTAAGGTGAAGAGAGCTTCAAGGGAGTGCATGCATAATGTGGTGGATCCTGGCCCCTGATACGCAACTGACTGTGACCTTCTCTTTAATCAGCCTGGTGAGAGAGACATCAGTGTGTCTCATAATGCAGTCTCCAATGACCAGAATGTTGTATTGTGTGGTGCCTTGCATTATGGGCTTAGAAGTAGAGGCTCCATGAGATGTGGCTGTATGTAATGTGGGTGTTATTTTAAAAGAGTGCATTTGGGGCTGTTGAGGGTATGTGTTATCTGTGTTTCATCTGGGAGGCCTTTGGGATTTGGGAAGGTTACATTTAAGTGTGCTTTGAACTGTGTGTGATGGGTGCAGTACGTGTATTACTGACAACCTTATTTGCATTAAGAGTACTTTTATGTGAGAGTTTTGTGTCCAGTTACATTGTGTAAATGCATCTCTCACATACCATATCAGTTTGTTTGAGTTTGAGCTGGTAATGGATATAGTGGGAAAGCTCATATCCATGACAAAAGACCCTTTTTTCTTGATTAGACAGTTGGAGTCAGAATATAAAGTAATGTCAGGAGTATCCTGGTTACAACTCTGGGGAAAGTACTTGTCACTGTAGAATAGTTGTCCTGTGTACAACTAGGTACTAGCGAAATTTCAATGGTGTTTTTACAGGAATAAAAATGTCACTGCAAGCTAGTTGTTCTGTGTGCAACTAGGCATTGGTGACATTTCAATGGTGCTTTTGCAGGAAAAATGTCAACTCAAGGTGTCTGTGTCTATGCAGGGCACTGCCAAACACTTGAGGGGAAACTAAAAAGTAGACCCTGATGATTTATAGATGAAGTATTTAGTCAGATATTCTGAAGTTAGAAGCAAACCAAGCAGTATTTACTGAAAAGAAAGAATTAGCTTGTCAAGAATGATGAAAAGAGGAAGTCACCTGAACAGCTACTGCCTGACTTCTACTAGTGCTTGTCTCACCACAGCTTTATGCTGCTGGTATACAATGCTGCAATACTTCTCTCATCAGAAGTAAAACAGTCGCACCAGTCCCAAGATGAGAAGCAGACCACAGGCTGATTGATGATCCACAGTCTTATTCCAAATGATACAAGGGTCTGTAGGCTTGTTGTAGTTTTTTCCTGGTAGATGCACTGAATAGCAACCAGACCAATCAGGAAGGTCAGACACAGGCACTCACTGACCAAACAAAAACAATCAGGAATCAATGCACTCTGATCCTTCTCTCACCAGGAGTAAAATATAAGCACAAATTCCAAGCTGGCACCTATGAAGCAGCTATTCAGCTTTCCAGTGATCAGCAGTTTCCAGGAAATAATGTCCTTGTGCTCCTTCTCTCACCAGAAGCAAAACAGAAGCACTAATCCCAAGATGAGTACTGTGAGGCAGACTGTGGGCTCTCCAATAATTGCTAGTTGTAGAACAGAGTGTGTGTTATAACTTTAAGAAGTATTTCAAAGTGAGGGCACGTGCATATAAATAGAGAGCACGTGCAGGCAGTAGTGCCATTTTGAGAGAACAGCCAGAGTGTTAACATGTATGAGTGGTATGAGTGCAGCAGTCAGTCTATTTATAAGTTTATTTAAGTTTAAGTTACTAAGCCTCAACCTTGATGTGTTTGTATATAATAAAGCTGCTTGAACCAAACCCACAACTGCTCATCTGTTTTATCCTGACCAGATGAGCGACATGGTGTTAGAACCGGGATGGAGAGTGCAACTTCTTCAAGCCATGAGGTGCAGAGTTAACGGTAAATGTATATTGAGCAGGTTGGGTGATACAGTGTTCAAACAATTACAAAAAGTCTAGAAATAAACTTCAGGTAACCAAGACTCGCATAAATTATTTATTTTGTAAAAGAAAATGATGTGAAGCATTTGCAAAGTGCAAAACGTATTATTAATCAAACGAGTAGCACAAATGCATTATTAATCAGATGAAAGGTGCAAAATGCATTACTGATTAAACAAAATATTCAAAACCATGATATTTGATAGAATTATCAGAAATAATTACTTATGAATATGTTTAGAACTACTTCCGATTTGCAAAACAAGGATGTTTAAAGTAAAACGAGCATGTTTAAAGTAAAATGGGAGCAAGAAAAGTATAAAAACCATGATAAGAGGTCAAATGGGCATAACAAGTATAAGAAAAGGGCAAAATAAACAAAAAAAAAAAAAAAAAGCAAGGCGACTGCATGTTTTTTAATAAACGACCATGTTTTGACATGAGCTACTATTTTGCATTGATTAAAGCTATTCATAGTATAACTAGAATTGTTCAAAGTATCTCAGAGTGTGCAAAATGTTTGCAGTGTGTGCTTTATTACAGTACAATTATTTTGAAGAGTTTATTGTGTGCAAAGTACAGTTATTTCGCAAAAAGCAAAGTACAGTCATTTTGAGAAGGTCCTTTTTTTGTGTACATTTTATTCACAGAGTGCTGTCATTTCAAAGTGTTTCTCACACTGCACAGAGTTATTTTGCAAAGTACAGCCATTCTGAGAAGTTTCTTGTGCTGTGTACAGTTCATTCGCAAAGTACAATCATTTTGAATTGTTTCTTACACTGATAAAGGATGGTTTTGCAAAGTATATTGATTTCAAAGTGTTCTTGTGCTACGGAAAGTATTTTACAAATTACAGTTATTTTGAAGAGTCTCTTGTGCTATTGGGCATAATTACAAGGTGTGGCATAAACTTCTGGTGTATATGTGTGTATGTTTGTACATAATTCCAATAGTCTTTATTACTGTGTGTTGATATGGCAGAGGCACTAAATTACAGCACAATGGCACTAAATATACAGAACCAACTGATATTGCCAACATCCTGGCAGATAGGTTCAGTGCTAACTTTACCCGCCTCTCACCCCATAAAGGGCCCATCTCTATACCAGAAGAATGCAAAGTTCCTGTAATCACGGCTGCACAGGTAAAAACCACACTCTCCAAAGCCAAGAACACAGCACCCATGGGACCTGACAACATCCCAGGCTGCGTTCTTCATGAACTACAGAACGAACTGGCACCCCGCCTAAGTACCATGTTCAATCATAGCCTCACCTCAGGCTTTATGCCCACTGAATGGTGCACAGTGACGGTTGTCCCATTCCACAAAGGGGGAGCTACCACAGATCCCGGGAACTATTGCCTCATTAGCCTGATGAGCCTGGTCTGCAAGGCTATGGAACATATCATCATGGAACTTATAAACAATGACATTGGTAATCTCCAAACTCTGGACCCCACTCAGTTTGGGTTTGTAAAAGGCAGATCATGTCTCCTAAACCTGATAGACGTCTTTGAAGTGCTCACCAAAGCCATAGATGAGGGTAAGGTGGTTCACACAGCCTATCTAGATCTCGCCAAGGCTTTCAACACCACTCCCCACTCCCCACTCTGGAATTATAGATAAACTCACTAAACTAGGTATAAATCCCTATGTCAGAAGATGGGTTGCCAACTGGCTCACTGACAGAACTCACACTGTGAAAGTAGCAGACTCCAAATCCAACTTCAGACCAGTGACAAGTGGAGTACCACAGGATTCAGTCCTGGGTCCTCTCCTGTTTGGTATCTACTTCTCAGAAGTACAGGCTAAACATAGAAGGTCTTTGGCTAACGAAGTTCACAGATGACTTCAAACTAGGAGCCATAATCAAAACTCCTAATGATGTGGACATCCTACAAAAGGGCCTCACTGAGACAGATGCCTGGTGTCAAAGCCATGGCCTCAAGCTCAATGCCAAAAAGTGCATTGTCATCCTTTTTGGTAAAAACTCTGTACCCATGAACTACCACATAGGCGGTAGTCTACTTAACACCGAAAGTGTGATGAGACCTTGGTACACATGTGGACAGTAGTCTCTCCTTTGATAATCACATCGCTGCAGTAGTCAGGAAATCCTTCTACGTAGCACACCTCATCACAAAAGGTTTCTCATCCAGGAAAAAAGAGGTCATTGTTCTCCTCTACTCATCACTCATTAGACACATTATAGAGTGCAACGCCCTTTTTGGTATGCACCTTACAGGACATGTACAACAACTAGAAAGGCCGCAGGAATAACTCACAAAGAGGATTACTGGCCTCAAACAGATGCCCTATGCAGACTGTCTCAAAATACTCCAGCTTTACTCCTTCGCATATAGCCTACTCAGAGGTGATCTCTGCCTAACGTACAAAGCTATGGCAAACCCAGAACTGTTGGACATGCTCCACTTGAAATCTCAATCCCTCTGAGATACATGCTCTAGGGACCTAAACCTTGTCACCACAATAAACAGAACATGCTGGAGGGATAGATTAATGTCCCAGAGACTTCCCATACTCTGGAACAAACTACCTATCTATATCAAACAAAGCTCCTCATTAGCACTCTTCAAGAAAAATCTTGATTATTGGATGGGAGATAGGAAATTCACCCTGGGGGATCACTTCTGTGGCTCTGCTCAGCAGGGGCACAGGAAAATAATTTTCTTGTGTGGCGAAAGCCAGGGTATCTTTTTGGCTTGGCTTATATAGGCCCTAGGGCCAATAGCCTAGTACCTACCTATGAACCTATGAAACTAAAATATTGCAGAGAATTGTAGAATATTTCGGCAGGAATACAATATTTTCATACAAGCAGCTTTTTCTGACAAAGATGCACATACAAGGACATTTATTTTGCTTAACTTAGCAGGGTTAGAGGCCACTGAAAGAGAGTGTTCATTTGTGTATGCACCAGCAGTATATGCCGAGAGGAAGAACCACCATATTGATGTACAAGCTGAAGCAAGGGAGGATCCTGAGTGCTTGAAACATAAATTTAGAGAAGTGTGTAACCCCCAGACAAATGTTACATTGGAAAGGCACCTATTTTATACAAAAGACCAAAAGCCAGGAGAAACTTTTGCAGCTTATATTACTGACTTGAGAATCAAGGCTAAAATGTGCAGATTTGGTGATTTGAAAGATGAGTTGATAAAAGACAGGCTTATGTGTGGTGTTAATAATGCTTCTGTGAGAAAGATTTTGCTTCATGACAGTGATTTAACGTTGAGCAATGCTATAGAGATTTGTCAAATACATGAGCTTACAGAAAGGCACACAAATATGCTTGCAAGTGATAAGAGCATGATTTCAGCAGCATCTAGAGCAAATGTAGACAGCTTGCAGCACATGGCTAACAGAAACAGGCCCAAGCACATGGTAGCTGCAGCCCCTGCAGGATTTCTAGGGAGAACTCGTAACTTTCCAGCAAGTTCCAAGACTAGTTCAGTAAAACAGACATGCTCAGTGGAGCATAAGGGTAAGTCAGCAAAACCCAAGTCAAGTCTTATTGTTAACTGCCGTAATTGTATTGCCCACCATGAGTCTAAAAGAGAAAAGTGCTTAGCATTTGGTCAGCAATGCCACAAGTGTAAAAAAATGAACCACTTTCAAAGGTTTTGTAAATCAAGCAAGCTCAAAAAAGCAAATTGATCATATAGAAAGCTGCATCTCTACTTTCGATGTAGATGGTGTATCAGTGGTTGGTGAAAAGGTTAATGCAGTAGATTTGTTGGCAAAGAACAAAGCGTTTTGTACTGTCCTGATCAATGGTAAACCCACAGAGCTCAAAATAGACACTGGTTCAAAGTGCAATGTTATGTCAGCAGAAACCTTTGCTAGAGCAAGAGCTGGTGAACAACTTAATTTGGCCAATTGTGTGAAGCTTGTTCCTTATGGAGATGAAGAGATTCAAACTGAAGGCTATTCATCTGGGAACAGCTTGCAATTTTATGTAGTCAGAAGATCTGTGCAGTCATTATTAGATCTCAGAGACAGTTTAAGAATGAAGCTGGTTTCTTTTATCAAAGAAGTCCATCATGTAAGCACATGTCATAGTTCCAGTTTTACCGATGCTATTTTCACAGAGTATGCTATCTTCAAAGACAAGCTAGACAAACTTCCAGTTGTGTTCTCCATGAGATTAGACCCAGAGGCCAATCCAGTGGTCAGACCAGAGAGAAAAGTTCTGATAGCTATGCAGGACAAAGTTAAAGTCCAATTTGGATAAAATGGTGCAACAAGGCGTGATTTGACCACTCACAGAACCAACTGAATGGGTATCTGGCATAGTAGTTGCTCATAAGAAAAGCTCAGATGAAATCAAAATATGTATCGACCCAAGAGACTTAAACAGAGCATTAAAGAGACCCCAACATCTGATACATACAGTCGAGGAAGTTGCTAGCCTGATGCCACATGCCACTGTTTTTTCTGTCTTAGATGCAAAGAGTTCATTTAGGCAAGTAATGCTTGATTACAAACCTTCACTGCCAGCTGCATTTAGTACCCCATTTGGTAGATACAAATTTCTCAGAATGCCTTTTGGAATAAATTCTGCCAGTGAAGTCTTTTAGCATGTAGTGGAGCAAATATTTTCAGGTTATCCAAGTGCTATAATAGTAGATGATTTACTAGTTGGAGGTAATGGTGAAGCAAAGCAAGACAGAAACCTCAGGGAAGTTCTGGACAGAGCGCGTGAAGTGAATTTAAAGCTCAGTCCTCTGAAATGTAAATTCAGGCTATGAGAGGTTACTTGTGTGGGTCATTTGTTTGCCAGTTCAGTCTTGTGACCAGATCTTTCCAGACAAACAGCCATTCTTGAGATGCCAGCGCCAGACAATGTTCAAGCCTTACAGTGTTTTCTTGGTATGGTTAACTATTTGGGCAAGTTTATACCAGACTTCAGTAACTTATCAGTGCTCTTAAGAGGTGACACACAAAATGTTGCCTGATCATGGCTGGAACAACACCAGAGAGCATTTGATGACTATAAACAGAAAATTGCCAGTCCACCTACGTTGAGATACTATGATGTCCACAAACCAGTCATTCTTTCCTTTGATGTTTCAAAGTTCGTTCTTGGTGCAGTTATTCTTCAAGAGGGCATACCAGTAGCCTATTCAGCTAGAACTCTTACCCAAACTGAGATGTAGTACACTCCAACTGAGAAGGAACTTTTGACAATTGTGTTTGCATGTTTGAAGTTCCATGATTATATTTGTAGCCGAGCTATACAGATCGAGACTGATCATCAGCCTCTAGTCACTATTTTAAAGAAGCCTATGCATACAGCTCCAGCAAGACTACAAAGAATAATGCTCAGATTACAGAAGTTCAACTTCAAAATGGTCTATACAAAAGGCAAACTTCTTTACTTCTTTATCTGGCTGATACCTTATCCAGATTGCCCAGAAATACCACAGAAAATCTTGATACAGAGAATTTTGACTTCACTGTCATGGAGGTGCATCATTTTTCTATCACAAGACTAGATGAGCTACAAGATCATACAAAGACTGATCCAATTTTGTAAAAGCTCAACCACTTCATCAATGTTGGATCGCCGTCAAAGCAATCTTGTGCACCAACAGAAGTGCAACCTTATTTTCCTACAGAGATGAGATGTTGATGGACGATGGTATCATTTTCAAAGGTCCTAAAGTTATTGTTCCTACTTCCTTACAACATGAGTACATCCAGATTTTGCATTGTGGCTGCCCAGGATCTGAAGCTACCAAAAGAAGGGCAAGAGGACTAGTATTTTGGCCTTCTCTGTCAAAGGACATTGATAAAGTGCTTTCATCTTGTTCAGTATGCAATAGTACTAAATCACATTTGCAAAAAGAGACACTTCAGCTAAGCCAGATTCTTGAACTACCTTGGTTAACAGTAGCCACTGACATATTCGAGTGGAATAGTCAACATTACTTAGTGTGGGTAAACTCTTATTTGAACTGGTTCGAGATTGATCTGCTATCTAACCTAACGTCTGGTGCTGTTATTACTAAGTTGAAACATCACTTCTCAGTCCATGGTAGTCCACACAAAGTTATTTTTGACAACAGTACCCAGTTTACTAGTCAGTTATTTCAGAAATTTGCAAAAGAGTGGGACTTTATCCATATTACTAGCAGTCCATAATACCCACAGTCAAATGGCCTGGCTGAATGTGTAGTACAAAGTGCAAAGCAATTACTAGAGAGGTCAAAGTGTGATAATATTGATGTTTTCTTGAATTTGCTTAATCTCAGAAATATAACCCGTGACAATGTATTTGGCTCGCCTGCTCAGAGACTTCTATCTAGGCAAACCAGAACAACCATGCCTATCAGTTCCAGTTTGTTGGTGCCTAATGCTAAAAACACCAGAGCAATCAAAGCCCAGCTATTCAAAAATTGTTCCTTTCAGAAGTCCAGCTATGATAAAACAAGCAGATTTCTTTGTCCACTGAAAGAAGGAGAGATAGTGAGGATGCAAACAGCGAAAGATTTTGATCAAATTGGTCACGTGAGAGGTATGTATGCCAAGCCGAGATCCTACTTAGTGGAATATGAGAGTATAGGATACAGAAGGAATCGCAGGCATCTTCTTCCAGCGTCTGAATCGATATCACAGCATCGTGCCTGTGATACAGGCTCCAAATCTCAGAGCAACCCAGACAATGTTCCTGCTGAAGAACATGTCTCAGTAACTATTCCCATTCCTGATGATGTCCCAGATGTCCCTGAAGTTGAACATTCATTAAAGACAGTCCCTGTTGCTAAACCCAAGTCTAATTTTTATGTCACATGATCAGGTCATATTTCTAGACCTAGTGTAAAACACATAGTAACCTGGGCATGATTGTTTTATTTGCATTTAGTTCTGTATGATTGCATGACAGAGAATTAGATCTCTGTTATTACATGTCATAGGATCATTTCTGTACAATTACATGTCAATGAATGTTGTCATTTCAGTGTATGACTTAATTCACAAAGAGGGAGGATGTAGAACAGAGTGTGTGTTGTAACTTTAAGAAACATTTCAAAGTGAGGGCACATGTATATAAATAGAGAGCACGTGTAGGCAGCAGTGCCATTTTGAGAGAACAGCCAGAGTGTTAACACGTATGAGTGGTATGAGTGCAGTAGTTAGTCTGTTTATAAATTTAAGTTTAAGTTACTAAGACTCAGTCCTGATGTGTTTGTATATAATAAAGTTGCTAGATCCGAACACACAACTGTTTGTTTTATGCTGACCAGACAAGCAACAGTAGTGTTGGAGTAGATGTTTCAGATTTTAAAGGTAAGATGAAAAAAATGGGTTAATATCCTAAGAGCTGCAGTGGGCACTAAGCAGTTACACATGAAAGGGGGGTAACTTTAGCTTTAGCTATCTAAGTGGAGAGCCACTGATTTTAAAAGGGCAAGATAGATTGGAAGGGGGTGGACACTTTGTATTCTGGTTATAAGGAATACAGTGGGATGGCCAATAAATTGAAATAATTAAAGGAGAGTGATTTCACAAAATTATAATTTTGTGCTTACTCACAATAATCAATGAAAGAGGAGATGAGAGGGAAGGAGACATGTAGACAAATTAACATAAGGGGCAGGCAACTAGAAATACAGTGAGTTTAAAAACTCAACAGCACCAGCGTGAGAAGGTGGGGGAAAACTTAATTTCTATGTGACTCACAAGAAATACAGCTGTGGTCTATTTCCTAGTTTAAATATGCAGTTGAAACCAGAATACAAGTAAAACACTGTGTAAAGAAAACAAATCATAGGAGGTAACTAGGCTAACAGCCTCAGGGCCCTTACACACCTAACCAAGTTCAACCCATGTTCCTTAGGGTGTTTGGTTCAAGTAGACACTAAAATCAGTACCTATTGCCCCTGTCCAAAAGGGACACAGGTGGAACCCCCGTGGTGAATTTCTGGTTACCCATCCGGTCATCCAAATTGTACTTAAATAGGGCCAACAAGAGGCTTTGTTTAACTTGAATAGGAAGCTTGTTCCAAAGGTAGGGCAATCTCTGTAAGACAAATTTGTCTCTCTAGCAAGTTCTGTTGATGTCATATCCCAGATTAATGTCTTTGAGTGAGTGGCCAGTGTGCCATTTGACTTGTGAATGTGCAGCATTTCCATTAAAGTTGGGTTAGAGATTGCTCTATATTCAAGGCACAGGTTGCCTCTGCATGGTCTGTACATCACAGTGTAAAGTTCCAATGATTTCAGTCTGTCCGCATAGGACAGATCTTGAAGACCCCAAATTTTCTTTGAAAGGAACCTCTGTGGTCTCTCCAATTGCTGCAGGTGTTTGGAAAGGTACCAGTCATGGGGAGCATTGTACTATTATTGTCCCGATGAGGGAAGAGTACAGGGGGGCTATAACTTATTTTTTTTCCTGGAGGCAATGCCGTTACTTATGAGATGAGCAATATAAAATGCCCTTCTTACCACTGTGGAGACATGTTGATTGAAGTTAAGGTTGCTGTCCACCTGTGTGCTCAGATCTCTCACAACTGACTTTGTGCTCAGGACATTGCTATTGATGTGGCAGTTTGCAGGAACATCACCTTGCCGAAGGGGATGATAATGCATTTTTTTGCATTAAGTTTAAGACCATGACTTTGGCACCAGTCATTAGTCTGTGTAAAACCTTCTTGCAAGATGTTGACATTGATAGAGGTTTCAATGACTGCTTCCAGTCTGCAGTCATCAGCAAACTTTGTGAGCCACAGTCCTTTATTTTTAGCCTGTACTTTGAAAAAGTACGTTCCCAACAATAGGGGTTCCAGAACTGATCTCTGTGGAACATCACTGGTTATTGGTCTGCTGGAGGAGGTGGAGTCCCCTATTTTGACTGTATGAGTCCTATCAGTGAGCCAGTTGGCAACCCACCTTATCATATATGGGTTGATACCCAGCTGGATGAGTTTATCAATGGTGCCTGAGTGGGAAATTGTGTCAAAGGCCTTGGCTAAGTCTAGGTAGGCTGTATGCATAGATTTACCCTCGCCTAGGGCTGTCTCAAAGAAGAACACCATGTTTAACAGGGATGAGCTCCCTTGACAAAGCCAAACTAAGTGGGGTCGAGTGTTTGGAAATTTTCTATATATTTGTTAATAAGGTCCATGATGATTTGTTCCATGGCTTTGCAGATAAAGCTCATCAGGCTAATGGGTTCCGGGGTCAATGGATATGTTTCTATACTATCATTCTGAAAGTTTAGGTTGTTAAATACCTAAACATTGAACTGGTAATATGGAAAGCCAAAAACCATGAACGTCCACTTTCAAGCAGGGAAAGAATTCCCTTGGCCGTTATGCTGAATTTGCCATTTTGTCCAATGTAGACCAATCTTGGAGTTGGTATATTTAGTTAGGGTGTGGGGGGGGCACAGCCCCCCACATCAGGGGCTGTGGGGGCAAAGCTCCACACTTCATTTGGGTTTAAAAGACTTTTTTTATTTTACGGCCAAAGGAATTCTTTCCCTGATGAAAGTGGCCATTCTTGGTTTTTGACTTTTGATATTACCATTTCAATGTTTAGGTATTCGACAACCTAAACATTTGATCTGGTAATATAGACCCAATTGGATGCACCCCCTCCTTTGTGCAAAGGGATGATGGTAGTCATTGCCCTCTCCTTATCCACTAGGATGAGGCCAGTGCTTCGGCTGTCATTGAAAAGCTTACATAATGGTGATGCTAATTCCTCTTTCAACCCATGTAGAACATATCCCGGGAAGTTGTCTGGCTCCACAGAGGCTGTGTTTTTAGCTTTGGAGAGGGCATTTAAAACCTGCTCCTTGGAGATACTAGGTGGTGGACAGGTGTTAAGGATGCTTTGGGGTATATGTGGCGGGAACAGGGAAGTGAAGTTTTCACTGAACCTGTCAGCCAGCAGGTTTGCTATATCCACAGGTTCTGTATATGTAGCACCATTAGCTACGAGTTCAGCAAAAATATGGGCCTTACCTTTGAAGTTACACATGCAACTAAAGAATGCTTTGCAGTTATCCTTAGTTAGGGAAGCTAATTTGGATTGGTAGTTAGTTTTAGAGGACTTCACTAGGAGTCTTACATGCCTGTTTAAGTTGAGGAGGGAGTGTTTCCAGTTTTCAGACCGAAACTTCGTAGTTTTAGACAACAATTTATTTCTCCTATTGTATAGCCTATTAATGGCAGTTGTCCACCAGGCAGGTTTGTTTTTCCTTGAAGATCTTGCTTTGGCTGTATCAGGTATAGCAGAGTCAATGCAATTGCACAGGTGCTGATATAAAGCATTGGTATATAACTCAGCATAGATGTCTATTCCATTAGTGGGGGGAGGGGCTATGAAGCTATTTATGCTGTCAGATAAGGGGTTGCAAATGGCCTAGTTGTTGCTAAAGGAGGGTCTTTTGTTATAGTTACTTCACGCGAGACTGATTTGTGGTCAGATCTCACCAGGGTGGCCACACACTGTGTGTGGTGCAGCAGTCCCCCATGTTGGTGAGCACCAGATACAGGATATTTGAGACCCTTTTGGGTGTGTCAACCAGCTGGTCCAGGACATTGGAGTTACAGGAACCTTTGGGCAAGTGAGTTAGAACACTTATAATTTGCCCAGTCAATGGATGGGTAATTAAAGTCACCTAAAACCAGGGTGTTTGATTGTATCTTGATTGACTCAAGTAGATCCAAGTAGACTTAGTGGATATTCTGATCCATTGAGGGGTCCAATAGCTGTCTGTGACCTGAAGAGGGTCTTACCTACAGTTAACTGCACCTGAAGTAATTCAAGGGAATTCAAAATAGAAGAAGGCAATGAAGCAATACAAAATACAAGAAAGCAAAAACAAACTAACCTTTTCTTCACATCAAGTTGTGGTAGCATCTAGGTGAACTTTTCCAGTAAAGCCTTGAAATGTTTTATTTTACCCCTTAAATAGAAGGTTTAGTTTCTAGCTCCACCTGACTTCACAGGTAATTAACCTTAATTGACTTGTTCTAATTTCTGTGTGACTCACAAGAGACACAGCTGTAGTCTCTTTCCTATTTTAAATATTAAATTAAAGGCAGAATTCAAATAAAATACAATGTAAAGAAAATAAATCAAAATATTCAGAATTGAGGAAGGAAATAAAGGAATACAAACACAAGAAAGCAAAAACAAACTAACCTCTCCCCCACAGAAAGTTGTCGCAGAATCTGAGGAGCTTTCCCAGTAAAGCCTTGAAATGTTTTATTTTACCCCTTATATAGAAGGTTTAGTTCCTAGTTCCACCCTCAGTTCACATGTAATTAACCTTAACTGACCTGTTTTAATTTCTGTGTGACTCACAAGAGACATAGCTGTGGTCTTTTCTAGTTTAAATATTCAATTAAAAGCAGAATAAATTACAACACTATGAAAAGTAAAGAAATCACAATATTTAGAATAGAAGAAGGCAATGCAGCAATACAAAATACAAGAAACCAAAACAAATTAACCTTTGCCTCACAGCAAGTTGTGGCAGAGTCTTAGTGAACTTTTCCAGTAAAGCATAATAAGTGAAAGAAGAGCAAAATGTGCGGTATTTATTACAAAAAATGACAGAGAATGATGTGGCAGAAAATATTTAGGTGTCAGCATGTGCTACATTGATGCTAGAAAATGAATACTACTATTAAGAAAAGTGTGCAGTAGAAGATAAGAGGTGTCATTGAGTGGAACATATGGAAAAATAATTTTGCCCATGTTTTACATATATTTACATATATTTTTGTCACCTGGAAAAAGTATCATTAGAAAATGAGTGGTTAATAAAAATAAATTATATTGCAATGAGAGGTAGTGCATAAATACTTGATCAAATGAATAGCATTTGTGACAATGCTTTATAAGGCTATTTTTACTTGTTTATTTAATGTATCCTTTGTTGACCAGGTTAGTCCCACTCGGCCAGCAGCCTCTTTTCAGTGGAGACATGAGGTGGCATTTATACTAACAGAGGAAATTTAGCCAGGGCTACAGGGAACTTACCTACTCTTTTTGAGCACTAGAGGCCACCAGAGGGCTGTCACTATTACTTGGAAGAGCTCCATGATGGAGGCTAGTAGAATTAACAGCCTGGGTCTCTACTGAAAATGAATATATATTACCCAGTCCGACTTTTCTGGTAAACAATTTTCAATAATTAAATAAATAAATAAATAAATAAATAAACAAACAAATGGTATGGAGAAGAGCAGTGTAAAATCATTTGGAAATATGGTGAGGGGTGCTAAACAGAGGGAAGTCGTGATGGATAAGGTAGCAGATTCTGTTGTGGAGACAACATGCAAAGCTGATTTTGTTTTAGTGGATGATATAAATAAGTAACATTTAGCTGCTTCTCAGACTGATTCTGTGCAGAGAAGTATTGTAATAACAGAGATGGAAGATGGTAAAATGCAGAATGAAAACTGCTGGAGATGCTTGACAAGGAGGAACCAAGAGATGAGTCTGCTGTACTTGGGGTGAGATGGCAGATCATGTTTACTGAAGATAAAAAAAGAAAGAACCCATTTTTGATAAAGTTATTAGCAAAGAATAAACATTTCAGAGTACAAATAAAACTTTTTTGGAAGTGTTCAGTGGTAGCTAGAGGCATGAAAAAGGTAATGTATATGTTTTTCTTTGTAGAAAAAGAAGGAACACTAAGACAGAGAAGTAGAAATGGTGCTGCTGTAAAGCGACACTTTGGGACAATTTAGTCATTCCTTTAGAATTTTCTGTAAGAGTTGTAAGGTCTTCTATTCATCTGGGTAAAGAGGCCTTCTGTGACATTGCATTTGAAACTGAATCCAAAAGGCCCCAAAACAAATCCAAGGCAGAAGGTCGTGAGCAGCAACTGTTATATTTGGTAAACCACTTAAAA
Organism: Protopterus annectens; assembly: GCF_019279795.1. Classification (NCBI taxonomy): domain Eukaryota; kingdom Metazoa; phylum Chordata; order Ceratodontiformes; family Protopteridae; genus Protopterus; species Protopterus annectens. The sequence continues at coordinate 303,303,450 of NC_056731.1, forward strand.
CCAAAACAAAAAATTGCATATATATTAAGCGCTTTCCTCCCTTATAGAATATAAAATCAGTTAAGTTACAAAACTTTTATACACACATCCACGAGCAATGACAACACTTCCTTTGATGTTTCAAGAGGGAGTGTCTCCAATCATTCCTAGACAAAGTACTATCACAATGCCATCTAGTGCTCCCAAGATTTAAGTAAATTGAGATGTTAAAAAAAATTGCAAAAATTAATGAAATGGAGTTGCTTAAGACTATGGAATACAAGATATTTTGCATATACAAGGGAATTACTGAAAACAGAGATAGACTATTTTTATGTCCGAGCATCAGGATTCTAAATATTTGTAATATCATTAGCTATAGCTGAGCAGCATATTAACGGACACTCTCAAAGCTAGTGCCTGTGACATAAAGTGTTGAGACCTTCTACACTGATGCACATGCTGCCATCAGCTCCTTCCCTACCAGCACCTAACAGGCCAGCAGATTGGAGACCACTTCCTTGTGGCTAAGGAGACCATGCAGGAGCTTGTTGAATTGTGTCTCCCATACATGAATTCAAGGGGAACGTGTAGACTGTCCATCACAGTCGACAATGAGTTAAGCATATCTTTAACTATCCTAGCTATAGGGATCTTTCAAAGACTATTGGGTCATACTGGAAGTAGATATCAGTCTCATGCATCCAACACTAGTTCACTGATATTATGCTGCGGATTGTGGAGAAGCATTTATCTGGTTCCCAAGGGCTGTAGAGGAGCAAATAAATGCTATGCAGACATTTTAAAATACTTTTTTCCCTCAAGTCCTGAGAGCTATTGTTTGCTCAGACATTGCCATCATATCCCAGCATTACCACAGTGTGTCAAATACATGAGTAGGAAGCACTTCCACTCTCTCTACTGTTAGGTGATGTACAATGCCAAGAGTGTTATCTGTAATGTTTCCCGGTGTCGTCTCGGCAACTCCCATGATTCACATATATGGCACACGTGACTTATACCAATGGTTTAGTGTGGGACTTCCCACAGGGTCACCTAGTAGGTAGAGGCACATGTAGGTACAGAGGTCATATACGCAATTATTGTACAAGCAGATAGCAGGCCACATATAATAGTGTTGCTGTTGTTTGTTGTAGGTGATGCCAGATATATGCTAGAGCTATGTATGACTACCTGATTACGTTCACATTTGCATCCACCAGACCATGGCAGAGATCACATAGAATACTGCAACAATTTGAAACACAGAACATGGTGGAACACATTTTTGAACAACTTAAAGAATGTTTCTGCTGCCTTGCTGCATCTGGTGGGACAGTGAAACATTCAGTAGAGACCTGCAGCCAAATTATTGTTGGTTATTCCATGTTGTATAACATGGTGCTAAAGAAACTACTACAGTAGCAGGAAACCAATCAAATGGGTCTCACCCTAGCTAAAGGATCAACAGGTGAACAGCAGAATGAACAGTCAAGGGATGAAAAGGCAGTCATGGTACCACATGTGAGGCAGAGATGGCTGCAATACACTGTGGCACTGGCAAAGAGGCTGTATCCACTCTGCATCTATGGCTATGATGAAGACAACACAAAATAAAATGATACAGGCATTATCACTCCCTGAGAATGGGCAGAGCATGGTCTGGCTATGCGGTGCATTGGACATTATCTTAACCATGCAGTTTATGAGGTGGGCAGGACACAGTCATCACCACTTGTTCAGGTGGAGGTCACAATAGCAGGTGATAGCAACACTATTATATGGGCAAGGGTCACAGGCTGGGTGTGGTGGTCAAGAAGTCTGTTAGCAGGTTATGAGAAGACAGAGGTCATATCCTGCAGTGTTAGAGTGGGGCTGCTGTGTCCCAAGTATTGGCAATCTGCACTGTGGTGATCTACAGTCTCAGGACTGAATGTGGTCCATGCAGGGATAGTGCAGAGCTACAGAACTGCATCTGCTTACTGACGGGGTGTAGGCATGGTGCTCTGTCAGCCTATAGGAGATAGAATTACAGGAGTGAGTGTGTGTGTGTGTGTGTGTGTGTGTGTGTGTGTGTGTGTGTGTGTGTGTGTGTGTGTGTGTGTGTGTGTGTGTGTGTGTGGCTTGATGAGCTGTCTCAGGTGTGGAGTCTGATGAATGTTGGTGGCCATGAATGTGAGACCAGCCATGCACAGAAGTATGCCTCTGAGGACAGAACTGACAAGAGTGCTGCTTCCAGAACAGTCTATGTAATCGGAGTTTCCTTGGCCTATGACCTGCCACCCCACATCTGGACCTTCATTTGACCACAGACAGCATAGCCTGCAGTGGCAGACAATAAGGCAGTTGCCATGTGCTCCATGAAAGCACCAATGGATGTACTTTTAGCCACCAATGACCTGAGAAACACTGTCTGCTCCCTGTCTCCATACTTTCCATGTCATTATGCAGGTGCTGCATGTCATCCCATAAGCCATACCAGTATTGTACATCATTACACAGGCCACTTAGCACACTCACTATAGTAACAGCTGTTTGTGGCTAGATCACTGACATTGCAAACCACCATGCCTCTTCACTATGGAGTGTATGTGCATGTTAAAGGCAGTGTTGCTCACAGATGCTGTGTGGTCTGGAGACTTCTGCATATCCTGAGTGGGGATGACAGTCACAGGATGTCTGCCAAACACTGGTGGGGCTTAGGGCTTGGCTCATCCATCCATGGGGGCCTCATATGTGCGGATGTGTATGAGATTACTCATGTTAGTGTTACTGACAGTTTCACTGTGTCATCAGACTGTGCCATGTGTACATTGATGTCATCATTAGCCACAAGTAATATGCTGACATCAGACATGCTGGACTTTTAAGCAGTAGAACTGGTGAAGACATAAAGATAGGATACTTGTAGCAGCACTCAAGTATATTACTAACCTCCTCTATGACGGGCATTCTGGTAAATGATACAATATGTGAATTCTATATGACTGCATTTATATCCTTGTTGTACAGGATGTTATAGTTTCAGCTATTAAGTACCTGGAGTACAGTTATGCAGAAGCCCCTTCCTGGATAAGTCCTGTCTCACTGCAGGGCACTACACAATATGGACATGAAATCACTATTATTAAACTGGTGCATCCACTGCTAACACTGCTGAGGCCATCTGAAGCCCTGCTCACACATCAAAGCCACCATTGGCTATGAATGTGTGCTCTCCTCCCCAGACAGGGACATCAAGAATACCTCCACCGCTGTGAGCCACTTGTTTATCAGTAGTCCACCCCTCGTGACCTTGGCATTGTCCCATACCTTGTTCTTTGCATGCAGTTGTATGTGGTGTTACCCCTTGCTGTATCTATTATAAAGAGAGAAACCCACAGCACTGACATTTTGCACCACTCCCTGCCTCACTTGGCCCCAGTAAACCTTTTCCATGTTGCCTTTGCCCAGGATGTAAGTATCATGGGCAAGGAGGATTTGAAGTAAAAACTCATTCTCCAGGATGCTAAAGTTTTCCATCTTTTGCCTTTCTCATGGGCCTATGCCAAAACACTTACACTTGTGGGTTATACATGTCAGTCAATGTGTGCATGGTCTTCTATGAATCTCCTGTATGTATATGTGCTGAACTCTCCCTTATTTGGTAGCTACTTCATTGTCCATTGTAGTGCTGTAACCATTCCACTTTTCATCTACAGCAAAGGGAATGTTACCATGACACCACTTCCTGTGTCAGTGTATTGAACTCTCCATACCCTGCCCCTTAAAATGTGTTATCATGCCTCATCTTAAGTACAGAAGCCATCACATCATGTGTTGCATATCCTTCCATAGGTGCATGTTGTCTTTGGTGTACCCCCCTGGTCCACCAGAGATGGACATAACTCTGCTGAGTTCCCACGGTCACATGGACCACTTCCACTGTGACACTATTGCTGCCATCCATCATGAATGCTGAGTACAGTGTGAGATACATACCAGGTGTCCTGTCATCTTTCAGTAAACCTGTGTCATAGTCCAGGGTCTTTTTCTATAGAGTTCTGTTTTTGCAATTGCTCATTTTAAAGCTTTATATTATAGGTTCATAGGTTGGTACTGGGCTATCTGCCCGAAGACATATATTAGCCCAGCCATGTTGTGCGGTATTCACCGCCCCTTTAGTAGTTCCCTAGACACTTGTACCAGCAGCTAGTACCCTTGGCCCCTATCTAGTAGTGCTGTTGGTGTGATCCCCGGTGTGAACTTTCTGTTACCCATCCACTCATCAAGGTTCCTCTTGAAGAGTGATAGTGAGGGGCTCTGTCTTATGTAGATCGGGACCCTGTTCCATAGTAAGGGAAGTCTCTGCGAAGGGAATCTATCCCTCCAGCATGTTCTATTCATTGTTGTGTTGAGGTTTATATCCCTAGAGCGTGTAGCTCGAGTAGATTTGGTTTTGCTAAGATGGAGCATGTTCAACAATTCTGGGTTGGACATGACTCTGTACGTTAGACAGAGATCACCTCTGAGAAAGCGGTATGCAACAGAGAACAGTTTTAGCTTTTTCAATCATGCTGCATAGGGCAACTGTTTGAGGCCAGTAATCCTCCTGGTTAGGTACCTTTGTGGTCTCTCCAGCTGCTGGAGATGTCTAGCCAGGTACATTCCAATTTGTGCATTGTACTCAATAATGGGTCTGATGAGGGAAGAGTAGAGGGGCACCATTACATCCTTAGATCTTGATGCGAACACTTTCGTGATCAGATGGGTCACATAGAAGGATTTTTTAACCACTTTGGCAACATGGTTAGCAAAGGAAAGCTGGCTATCTACTTGGGTCCCTAGATCCCTTATTTCTTCTTCAGATTTCAGGGGATTACCTCCTATGTTGTAGTTTGTGGGTACTCTGTTTTTTCCAAAGGGGATTACTATGCATTTTTTTGCATTTAGCTTGAGACCATGGCTTTGACACCATGCATCAGTCTCATTTAGCCCCTTCTGGAGGATCTCCATGTCGGCTGGAGACTCTATTATAGCACCCAGTTTGCAGTCGTCTGCAAACTTAGTCAGCCACAGCCCTTCCGTGCTTGTCTGTACTTCTGAGAAGTATATGCCAAACAGGAGGGGCCCCAGGACAGAGCCCTGAGGCACACCACTCGTTACTGGTCTGGATTCGGACATAGATCCCGCTACTCTTACTTTATGGGATCTGTCTGAGAGCCATTTTGCAATCCATCTTGTGACGTAAGGGTTTATGCCCAGGCTGGTGAGCTTATCAATAATACCTGAATGGGGAATGGTGTCAAATGCTTTAGCAAGGTCAAGGTAAGCTGTGTGTACCTCCTTTCCCTTATCTATAGCCTGAGTAACTGTCTCAAAAAAATCCACCAGGTCCAGGAGGCATGATCTGCCCTTGATGAAGCCGAACTGTGTGGGGTCCAGTGACTGGAGGTTCCCAATCTCTCCATTTATGAGTTCCATAATGATTCGCTCCATAGCCTTACAGATCAGACTGGTCAGGCTTATTGGTCAGTAGTTCCCAGGGTAAGTTGTGGCCCCACTCTTGTGTAGCGGGACCACCATTGCTGTGCGCCATTCTATGGGCACATATCCTGTGGAGAGGCTGAGAATGAAGATGCGGGGTTAATTCCTTTTGGAGCTCACGTATGACACAGCCTGGGACACCATCTGGTCCCATGGAGGCAGTGTTTTTAGCTTTAGATAGAGCCTTGTGATAATAAGGGCCCATTAGCTCAGCAGCTATGCTGAAGAGGAAATTTAAAGTGACTGTGAGTAATTACTATAATGCAACCAGCTATACAGTCTGACTGATGCTACCATCCTCATCCCTAGGCTAGGGTCACATATGCACATAGTGCTTGTGTATGGAGCCTGTGTTACTCATAGTGCTGCAGCTCTGTGTTGTGGAGTCTTTTGGTAACATCATATTGCTGTGCTCTGATGCACATCACATGATGTCTGAAGATGAATCCATGTACATGGGGCACCTGTTTTGCTACTTAAGTGAACCTGTGTGAATGGACATGCATCCTCAGATGCTGGGAAGAGCAGGACTCCTATCTGGTGTCCAAGGAAGAGTAAGATTCTCTTGTTTTTCCTTCATGCTGACTTTAAGGTGTGCCTGCTGGGCCATTATCATGGATGGATGGATATGTGTGACATAAGCTTAGCAGAATGGGAAGCCTTCTGCTGTGGAGTGCAGGCATTGTTACAGTGACCTGGAGTGATGCACCCTGATCTGCTTCAGGACTGAGATGAAATAATTAGGGGAAGAGAGAAGGAGAGCGAGAGTTTTGTTGTAAGTATTATTTCTTACTCTTCTTGTTTTCTATTCTATCAACATGTCCACTCGTGTACTGGGCTCTTCCTACTGTGTTTCACAGTTGATGAGACACAATGTGTCAATATGGAGGAATGTTGCTGGAGGTAAGGGTACCTCTCCCAGACATGGGTGTGCATATACCTTGGACACTACTATACAATACAGCCACAGGTTTGTAGGGAATAAATATGTATCGATGTGTTCTCCTTTGCTAATAATTCTGCAGGTCCAGTTATGGTTGTTGGAGATCAGTGGCAGTGGTCACTTTGATCTGCCTCAACTTATACCTCAGTTCCTGAATCACCAGTGATTTCCAGTTCTGCTGCTCTTCTGATAGTGGCCAAGAGGTTATCCATTGTAGTCTACCAGCAGCAGTTGCAGAAACTGTCATGAAAGGTGCAAGGAGCTGGATGCTTGCTTTATCACTGTGGAACACCTCCTGTTGTAGTTGGTTGAGACATGTGACCAGCAGGCCACCAGAGGTGCAGCCTTTACATTACATCAGACATGAAGGTGACTTTTGTCTGTGTGAGCAAACTGGTCTGCTATCCGCTGTGTACTCTGCCCTATCCCTCATACATGTGTTCCCTTACTTTATGGGTTATTCTACGTATCTTGTTTGATGCCCAACCTTCCTCATCACCATACATCCACCTTCTATCTGTCTATGCTCATCACTGTCAACCTCCTCTTTTGTGTCAATACCACCCCATCTGTTTGTGTTGTTATTTTATATTTGATTGCTTGCCCCTGGTACCCTCATTCCTTTCTCTCTCTCTCTTTCTCTCTCCCTCCACAACCATTCCTCACTACATTATCCACCCACCCCTCATCTTCTTGTGTTACAAATGGGAGGTTATCCCACAAAAGGAATGTCATTCACCCCCTCTCAGCTTGTCATTATCTATGGCAACCCTTGTGTGTTTTCCTCTGTTTGCTATTCTTCTTTCTAAACTTTCTTTCCTCCTCATTTATATGATTAACTGGGTTGGCACTTTAATGTGCTGGCCTCCTTGGACTGTCTGCCACTGCAGAAGAGAGGCACTTGCCTGCCCTTCATGTGACTGTGGATAATGCCGAGTGCCAACAAGGCACGAATCTCAAAAATTGGTCTTCTCCTTTAAATGTCTTTTTGTGGGGGGCAAGTCCCACTGCACCCTTGAACTTATATATACTAACTCTGAGATCACCATAACATGGAGAAAAAGGAATATTTCGAGAAATGGCATCTTGGACTTAGTATGTCTAAGTCAGATCTTTTAGCCATTCAGTCTCTGTATTTCGGGACTCACTCTACTGTGTCCCAACATTTCAAATACTTAGACACACACACACACACACACACACACACACACACACACACACACACACACACACACACACACACACACACACACACAGACACACACTGAGCTTGCATAATTCTACTTCTATCAGTTACACAGCTCCATTGATTTGTTCTGCAGTCCTTTTCTCAAGCTACCTGTGTTACGTAACAGCCTTACTATGTATCAGAGCATCTATAGGCTGTATTGTGCTATAGACTGTTTGTTATTTAACATTGGTCAGGCATGAAGCACCTGTATATGAATTCGACATTCTTTTTCTGTAAGTCAACAAGAAATGCAAAAATAAGTAAAAGAAATAACACACATGTATGCACGGGCACAGGCACACACACACACACACACACGCACACACACACACACACACACACACACACACACACACACACACACACACACACACACACACACACACACACACACATATGCACACACACACACATGCATGCACGCACACACTCACAAACACAAACATTTCCATATTAAATAAAAGTCTGAATAATCTTAAAACAAAGTATAACAATAAAAGATGTTCATCTCCCAAATACTTACAAAATGAGTGAAATTTTATTTAGTACACTTTTAGAATTATTTTTCCCTTTTTGCATGCCCTACAATGACCATCAGCTACTACACTGCTCCATTTTACTCCAGACACACACACACACACACACACACACACACACACACACACACACACACACACACACACACACACACACACACACACAGTTATATACACAGATGTGTGTGCCTTCTCACAAGCACATGCACACCACACACACACACACACACACACACACACACACACACACACACACACAAATATCACTCTCACACACTGACACAATCACATAAACACACATATACCCTCACAAATAGACACACATAAACAATCCCCCCACACACATATACACAAACATGTGCCTCCTTGCGCGCACACACACACACACACACACACACACACACACACACACACACACACACACACACACACACACACACACACACACACACACACACCAATGCATACAAATATGTATTTTTTTGCACTGGGAGGGTGAATGTAAATATGTGTGCATATTTAAACACAGGGTTTACTATTAGAATATCAAAGTATAGAACAAAATTAATTCACATCTTCCATTCAGATGTGCAACATGCAGCATATTAATTAGGACAGAATGTTGAAGTGCATATTTTGACATTCTGTGTTGCATGTCACTACTGCATATCACGTAATGCAGTATTTTTGCAGGAGGGGCTGCATCCCCTGCACCCCCATGTGGAGAGCTGTGCTCCCTCCACACCCCCTGCAAATAATATATTCCAACTCCAAGATCACACTACAGTGGGGAAAAGGGTAACTTCTCAATCCCCACTGTACCGCAATCTGTAGTCATAACTTCGATGACAAATGTGCGAATTAACAGTGGCATTCGCTAAACTGCACACTCGCAATAGTGCAGGTTGGCGAAAACGGGAATTAACCAACTGTGGTTCGACATTCCCGTTTTTGTTGAACCTGTACTTGTAATTTTCATAGTAAATCTAAACACGGTGTGCTTAGTAATACATGATAGGAAAAGCTGGTGCAATTTACCTTATTGCAGTATCGCTTTTACAGGTTTACACATTACCAATATAACTCAAGAGAATAAAGTGCAATTCATCTGCTGCATTCCATAACCAAGCAGTTAATCCATTATAATTCAACAGTTAAAATTATTAACTATGTGTGTCTCAATATGAAGAATGTGGGCCTAGTGTATATATTTTCCTACATACATTAAACTCTGAATGTATCCTCTGATAAGTAATTTTCTCATAATTGCTAACCAATATAATAAAGCACAAAATATGAACCACACATCAAAGAACAGTGTGGCTAATAAACATAACATTGCTATTTAATTTTAAATGCATCATAAACCTGTGGAGGAAGGTATTCTAAGGTATGGATTATAAGTGATGTACCTAACTCTCATCTGTTGAAGTCATTGGCCTTACCTTAGAAAAAAATTGCATCTTTCTAAACAACCAACAAAAACTGTGAATCCTGGTGGCTAAAGGCTGGTTAAAATATACTAATAAAATGTCCAAAAAAAGAAGACATAACCCCACGAAAGTGGTCATCATCATTTATTAAAGTCACTGTATTTTACTGCCTTGTTGGTTGGCTTTATTTCATTTTTGGACATCTTTCTAAAGTTTAGAAAGATGTCCAAAAATGAAATAAAACCAACCAATGACTTTAAAACAAATGTGATTTTCCTCTGCAGCTTCTTCTCTGGATGACATCAGTCTGCTCAAACTCTATTTTTATTGAGTCAGATTAAACAGCACCCAGCATTTGGAATCTTCCGGTTATAAATTGACTGCAACACTTCAGTGGATGAACACAATAAACTCATTGCCCCAAAGACAACAAACTATTGGATGTTCCCCTAAAAAAATGTTTGCTGTCAGTAACCAAGAATGCCAGTTTCAAATTCTCGGTTTCTATGTAGCTTATTTTGCAGATGCATTCTGTACAGTAAATTTCATGCTTTGCAATAAACTGGTTTACAGATGTTTATAGTAGCAGATCCCACTTGACTGCTGGATTTCAGTATTCTACTCACTACCACCTAAAGCGTATCTTTCCAGACTGATCTGAGACAGGGTACGGAATTACCATAAAACAGTGGCTGATGCGACTTTCTACAACAACAAATGTTCTGCCGTTATCAGCCTGCTAACCTGATAAAAACTGCGGTAAAATCTATGCTCGGAGAACGCAAACAAAATGACTTTACAAATGACTTACAACTAAAAAGAAAACTCTGTCACTGTATTCCACTTCTGTCTTCTGGGACTTCTTGTTCCTACCTCAGACTAACAGCTGAAAAATACCAAAGTGATTCAGGCATCCCACAATTCACATTTCAATTCTAACAAAATCTGTAAGAATTTGATAATATTCTGCCACATTTATATATCTTTTTAGCTTGTTTTCTCTATTGTAGCTCCAGTTTCCTTTATGAAATCACTGCCTTCTCTTTTCTCTGGTCCAGAGCAACCCCAGGTGGCTAGGCATAATAGTTGAGGTATTTACCTCACACAGACAACATACTGTGTTTGATTTTGCCTACTGGCTAGGTTTGTAGCAGTAAGCAGACTGATTGCTCACTATTGACCTATAAACCTAATCTTCTGATGTCTTACTACAACCAATATTTCCTTCTATTTCTTCTCATTTCCTCTGCCCTTTTTCTCCCCTTGCTGTCCACCTTACCCTTTACAGTGTCCACTTTCCTTACTATCCTTTGATACTGCAGCAATCTTTCTAATGGCTCAGTCTGGTATATACCTCTGTTTTTCTTTCATATAATTTTAAAACAATGAGCATTTATATTTCAGTCAGTATCACCATTTTTTACAGGACTAGTTGTCCTATTTAACTCCCTCATCTTATACAACTTGACATTTTGTATTGTAATATATTGGTAAAATAACTATACATTGCAAGATTAACTGACAGTCTTTTTCAATTTATCTGTAACCATTATCCAGAAAAGACAATTACAAGTTGCATTACTGTATCTTAAAGTGTAAATGTTTTTTTTCATATTATTGCTTACTACATTTCTTGTAGTGTAAACTCCATTATGCTATAAGCCTTTCATGCTATTTTGTTCATATCATGGAACTTACTCCCAGGTCTTTAAAACAGGCTTCAGCTTAATAAGGCATTCCAAGTTAATGAGCAAGCAAACAGTAAAAACATAAATATGAAAATGAGTGCATAATCAGTTACAAAGACTTGTCACACTGACAGAGATAACATAAATATGCTACAAGTGACACAATTTTGAATAATTTATTGTATGCTAAAGGGTCTGCTGGAAGAGACAGGAAGCAAACAGGCAATGCTGAGTTGTTATTTTTGGTGTAGGGGAAGCAACGTAGCTACCTGTAACCTGGTGCCATTTTTTCAGAAGGTAAGCAGAGCTGAATGTATGTAAGCAATGCTAACATGTGGAAGCATTCACTCCCACTTACTTCATCTATACAAGATGGCTTTCACAGCAGAATGTGGAAAAAAGTGGAATGAATGTGCTACTGGGAGGAAAGCGGTAGCTGTCTTGACGTTCTGAGGTCAGATGAGGGGGCACAGATATAAACCCAATAAAAAGATTAATTTCTGATCAGGTCAAACTCTATCCTTTTCAGAGACTAAGTAATCATTACCTGAGAAAAGGCATGGATAGCATTTAGCAGCAATAACTTAATGCTGTCTGTATAACTCTATACGACAAGCTTTTCACATGGTCTTTTTGTCTGTCCACCAGGCTACTCTGGCAGAACCACTGTAACTGCATATTTGTATATCAACTTTAGAAAGGTGGAATGAACATCCGGGTCTCTGAAAGGGTAGGTAACTGTTGTGGCTACCCCGATAGTGTACAGCACCATTTCTGGGTCTTTGTACTAAGCATTTGTTCAGAACATATAAAATAGTTGACTCAAATTACACTTTAGTTTGTTGTTTATTAGGAACCACAGACAGTCCTGTTTTGTAATCAGAAAGCTATTTTTTTTCTTCAGCTTGCATGGTGACCTGTTTATGTCTAAATTGAAAGGGTTCTCTGTTAGTTTAAAATATTGCAGCAGCTGAATTCTTATGTTTATTTCTACATCAGAGAAATGCTTAAAATACGATTTTTTTTCAGTGGTGTTACTGTGAAGTCAGTTTGTACTTTGTAAGGCGGCAGTGTTTTCTTTGTGAAATGTGCCAAATTACTGGACCCCTTTCTGCTTTGTAGCGGATATGTGTACACAGAAGGGGGCCTTAGCAGTCCCAAGCAATTATCCTGTGAGTTTCTTTAATGTTGTTTAGGGGCTTAACAAATAAACCTGTGAACATGAAAAAATATCCCCCAGATATACACACACACACACACATACACACACACACACACACACACACACACACACACACACACACACACACACACACACACACACACACACACACACACTCTTGTCTGACCCATCATTGCTGACCACAGAAAATGAAACATACCAAATGCCTCCTAAAGTATAACATATACAAATTGCAAAAACATATCATCCATAGAAGTGCATGTATGCAATTGCTGTACTCTCATTACTACATTAATGTGCCAAATGGAATACACCCATGGCATCCCTCTCAACCACAGAGTTATTTAAAGATATTGTTATGGCATTAAGTGTAGTTAGTCATGGATAATGCTGGGCTTATGCATAGCTGGTAACATTTATCCCCATGGATTGCACTCCTGAGGCAAATAAGACTTGCAGTGAGTTAAGAAGTATAGTACTTAAGCTTGCTGGTTCATTTAATGTAATGTTGAACTAAGTTGCATGCTAGCTCATGAATAAGTGGGCATTACTACATTACTGCATTAATGATGTGATTTTTGCTGTGTCATACCAGTTAAGTAATATAATGTTTCTGATATATACAATTCCCTGAAGAATATTTGTCAAATGTGGCTATCAGCAAACAAAAAATATATATCTTTGGGCAAATTCCCTATAAAATTGAAGTTTTTAATTACTCTGTATACTTTGCACATTAATAACATAAATTAAAACTGGTAAATGACTGTTATAACTTTGATAAACATGAACAGCCATGAGTGGTTTATTATAACATGTAAAAAAACACATATATCTCCAGTTGCACAGCATTTCTCAGATAAACAGCTACTTATGCAGTCAAGTATTAATACTCACTAAAATGCTGATGTTGCAGTTTACTAAATGCACAAAATTATGATTTTCATTACACTGTTCCCAGTTTACCATCATAATTGTAAGCATACATTAGAAGCAAATTGTCTATAAATATTTTAAATGTTTATTTTAGAATAAAAACATAATTTTGAATGAACAGATTCTGCATGACAAACTATCTCATATGGTCAGCCAAAAGCAGGTTAATTTCAAGTGATTGCTAAACTGCTGGGTTTTATGGCCTGTATTTGCTATTGAATTTGCAAAAGTTAAAAGAATGCAGCTGCTAGTTATCTGGTTAGTGGTGTCTGAAGAACTAACTACAAATAGAAACCAATATTTTATTTCTGAATTCATTAAAAAGGAAGAGAGAAAGAAAGAAAGAAAGAAAGAAAGAAAGAAAGAAAGAAAGAAAGAAAGAAAGAACGCCTAATGAACAATGTCTGATTAATGAGGTTAACTGTGCTTTACTCGTCTTGTTTTCGGTACCTGAAGATGAGTGGCGGTTAGAAGGGAACATGAAAGGGAGATGTTCACAGTACTTTGTTTTAAAATCATTTTTTGAGAAACCATACATATATTCAAGCTCTAATTTTGTTATTGGACTTGGCTAAATATACTGATGCCACACAGGAGAAGACAAGCAATGCCAAGCTGACGAGACAATCGAAATTGCTTATTTCTTGTTTTGTCTTCCTCATTTCTGTATTACATGACACAATCTTTTTTTTTTTAATTTGTTGCAGTTTCTACTTGTAGGCGGAAACAGAACAATCTCTAATGCACTATATATGCAGACTCACTGTATTCAGTCACACAATAATTTAAAGACATAAAAAACGGAATGTTCATCATTTGAATGAATTGTATTGGTGCAGACTACTTCCTGTGTCTGGTAGAACTGACAGTTAACTATTAGTGCAGATTGAAGTGATAATATCTAAACACAACAAGATCCAAAGGGTTGAAAAAATCATTCCTCTCAACTGTACAGATTTTTGCAGAATGTACAGATTTTTGCCTCATATTTTGGGTCTGTTTCTTATAAAATTGTGGTTTTATAGCTAATCATTGACGGTTCAAGTCAGAAAATAATGACAGGCATTTGAGTTTCAGACGTCATACCTTTCAGAAAATGCATGTCCCTACTTTTGGGCCTTTATCCCCCCATTATTGATGGCTTTGTCCAGATTTCTTGCTCTAAGAGGTTCAGAGGTAAGGAAGAAATGTTGGTTTGACCTGCACTTAGCCATAAGTGCCATGCATAGTTTGTATCTGTAGACAGTACCATCCGCATAGAGCAGCTTATCCCAGAATGCTGTGCTGTCTTAGCGCTAAGTTATTCCACAAGGTTTCTGTCCTAGTTCTTCTTTGCCCTCCACATGTGACCATACTGTAAGAGTTTCAGTAAGGGTTTAAGAGGGTTTGAGAATGGGCTACTGCAGTTTGGTCACATATTGCTGCTTGCATATTACTTAATTACCATGTTCTCACAGGTCACCCTAAAATGTGGGCATGTATTCTTAATGTAACTTTCTCGAAGGAAGGAAGGAATTTTAATGCAAGTCTCCTAGCATTCAGTTTAATATTTATGTTTAATTTATTAAGGTGTTTAAAATCTTAGGCACCACAGAGTAAAAGCAGAAAACAAGCAAGGCAGGTTGAAATAGATTATGACACGTTATTGCAAAAATTGATTAAACTGTAATAACAGTACAAAGGCACTAACTACTACAATGTGTCTGTATTAGGATTAAAATAAACCATCATTAAAGGTGACACTTCAGAGACTGCTGCAGCGATTTTTTTTTTCAGGATACAGAAACAGTTTTACAAATGTCATGCTAGAAGCTTCAGTATTAACTTACAACTTTTTGTTATGGATTTTGACATGCTCTTCCTGGTATGGATACATATAAAAGAAAATCATAAAGACGATCATTATAGTAAGTAAATTTTGTACTATCACTGTCCAGTAAAGCATTCATTTTATTGGCATTTTCAATAATGACTGCAAATTACACATGTATTTATCTTAGTATTACTTTCCCAAAAACTCTTAACTATTTTATGATTTCACACATATCTTATACTTTTCACAAGCACACTGCACTCTGACAAGGAAAGTTACCACAGGAGTACGAAATAGCAGATGGGGATTCTTCTCATGCTCGAATTGGTCAATAGTGCCTTCTACTTTCAGTTGATATTCACAAAATTCAAAGTTAGTATTTAATGACTACCAATACTATTGTAGTACCTGATGTCGCTCAATTTTGGAAGGAAAGACACATCATAATGGAAGTATGAAGTACAGGCTCGAAGGTTTCCTCTATTTATTTAAATTGGAAGATAGTATACTTGACCTAAAGTAATTGAACAATTGTAAGTCATAATGGGCAAAAACAGTTAAATAAGGCATATTTTATTTGTAAAACATGATTTGGAGTATATGAAGGAGGTAGACATTTTGAATGCATACCTGCATTAGCTTAATGCTTGCTTAAAGAGTCTGTTGTCAAGAAAGTGGATATATTATATTTGTAGTTAACACTACATTACAAAGACAAAGTATTAGGTGAGCTCTTAGAGCATGGGTAAGTATTAAATACATGAGTATATATCTATCTATATCTATATATGTATACAGCTGTATCTATCTATATATCTATATATGTATATGTATATATATATATATATATATATATATATATATATATATATATATATATATATATATATATATATATATATATATATATATATATATATATATATGTATAATATGGAATATGGGTCTACTACCGGAGATCGAAATTACACTATTTTGAATTCTGGTCGTAGATGCCCACTAACGCGAAAGTGCACTTCAACGAAAGTGCACTTTTGTGAACACCACTAGAATGAACGGGCAATGTCCTCCACTGTGGTGCGGTAGTCACAGACCTTAGGGTTAGGGCTTGGGTTAAGGATAGTGGATAGCCCTACTAGCTATCCACTATTCTTAACCCAAGCCCTAACCCTAAGGTCCATAACCATTCACTCAAGTGGTGTTTTCTCGAAAGTGCACTTTTGGTGAAGTGCACTTTCGCGTTAGTGGGAATCTACTACCGGACTTTGAAATAGTGTAATTTCAATCTCAGGTAGTAGACCCATACACATATATATATATATATATATATATATATATATATATATATATATATATATATATCTGTGTCTGGCTATCTATATACTAAGTAACAACATATGTAATCATGCGATACACAGGTTTAGTCTCTCTAGGAGAAGGCAGTACAATTCTGTTTTATTCTCTTCTTGTTTTGCTCTAATTTATTTTAGTTAGATTTACTGCTTATTTACTGCTTATCCTTATTGCTTCACTTAATATAATGCCGAATGAGACTGCCCAGTATCTCACTGCTTAAAGTGTTTGCTTTAAACTAATATGGTGAGAATTGACTCATGCATTGAGATGACTGTGTATGTGGAGATTGTATGGCCTGTCACTGTTTACTTAGATTGTGCTAGTTTCCTCTCATCTCCTGAAATATGCTTCGCTCATTATGTGCTTTGACCAGTCTATATATGTATATATTGAATTTACTCTTTCGCTTCCAGATTGGGTGCATCTGACAAGGGTCTGCAACAGGACTGGGTTTGCTGATATGGGTCTGGAATGAACTAGTTTACTTTATAAACTCAAATAACTAAATTACTAGTGTACACTCTGCTTTGACTAAGTATTTATTAGATTGTATACTGTTGTGAAAGCTGTATGTGTGACAGAGGAAGTCACCATGTGTGCATATTGTGGAGCCATATATTATTTTTCATAGGTAGATGCATTCCATTTTGATAATATGTACACTTCAGTTGTCACAACATTTTTACTTTTTAAAAGCTGCTCTCATCAAAAGGAGTTACATATGTCAGTCAGCAACAGCTTTAGCACCTATACCATTTACTTCTAAAGTCTTTCTTATTAGGGAAAAGGAGATACAGGCAAGAAAAAATGTTATATTGATAAAACTGATATACTTTTTATCCGGGAGGGAACATAAATTTATCTGTAGTATTAATTAATTGTATTTTTAACATTTTTTTCTGGCTACTGGGCCAGTTGTCCTTTATCATTGTCATTTGTTTTAAATAAAAAGTAATTTGACATATTTTGGTGACGTTTACCTGTTGTACAGTTTTAAGAAAATAGTCTCAGAGGAAAGTCTTGGATGAAATTCCATTATTCTGAGATCATCGTATTTGTTTTATTTAATGTATTATTTACCTGGAGTCTCCAGTATCAGCATCATGATATTAAGAGAAATATATTATCTATTCTGGGTCAGCATTCTTTTTTTAGTGTGAAATGCAAAATCATAATGTGTAGAAAATATTTGACATATCTAGGGATATGCCATCATGAGTAAGGAAAGCTAACTGAGCTCAGTCAATATACCCTATAAACATGAAAGAAAGTGTGTGTGTGGGGGGGAGGAGAGATGATGTCAAAGAGAGAAAACACACAAGACATTTAAATACAACATTTGCAAGCTCGGGGGATGTAAATGAGGGAGCAGATTCAGTTGAATATCATTCATAAATACCATGGAACAGAAAGAATGAAAGGAAAAACGGTGACATTATTTAATGAAAAAGCATAACTTCTTACAAACTAGTTTCTTTAGTGGTACAGTCAAAAAACATGGAATCTTTCAAGCCGCATGGGACAGACTTACTGAAATTCAAACTGGAATATCGGAATGACTATGGTAGAAAACTAGATTCTTTTGTATATAAGTATAGGAGACTTCATGAACCAGGTGTGACTTTTCTACTGACAACATCTTTGCTGCATCTACATCCTTTCTGATATTGTGGGTGGCAAGAAAATGTTATAGGTGGGACAGTAATATGATAATTAATTTGGAAGCATGTGCTGTTTCCATTTGATATAAATTAGCATGCTGTCATAGTTAGTTGTCAGACGCATGAATAAAAATTCAGCTGTATAAACCAACATCATAAAACTGAGTTGCTAATAATGTGCAAAATATGTCAATGAGTGTTTTATTTGTAGTTGTGCTTGCTTTCAGCAGTAGTTTAATTGCTTCCTGTGTGTCCTGGGAAGCACTATAATCAACAAAATAATGTTGTCCTCTGAAATTTTACATTTATCTTTCATAGTGCTATTAGTTGATTGCCACTGAGATTATGTGCACAATAACCCTTCTACTTATTTTAAGTGAGAAACTTGCCCTTCTTAACTTGGTTCAGTGTAATACTGTTCACTTTGATACAAGAATATACGATAACTGTACAACACAGAGAAGGCCCATTAGAACCAAAATGATTGTATATGCCAAGCTTTATTTAGTGGCAGCATTAATCGGAATATGTTAAATTTCATTTTTTTTCCTAAATGGAGGCCAAGCACAGCGAATCTAGTTTACTCACATGACATGCAATGCTTGTCTGCAGCAGCACAATTGTGAACAATGTGACAAGGCACTTGCCTGTTAGCTTTAGCAAATATGTGTGTTTTTTCTACATAATGACAAATATATTGCACTGTTTCTTAAAGCACTCTGTCTCCTATATAATAATAATAAGAATAATAAATAAAATAAAATAAATAGTGGATAAAACAGAAACCCTTAGATATTACTGTTTAGCCAAGCTTTGCATTGGCACATTTTATTTCTATAAAACTATTACAAAATATTCAAAAATACATTTTAGTAAATTAACAATTGTTATTTTTTTCAATTGATCCATGTAAAACATCCCTGTTCTTTGTACAAACTACTATTTTATCCTCATAAAATTGTCACTGTGTGCACTTTTTTTTAAAAAATAGTATCTTTTAATAAACCTTTGTAGATGTTAAAATAGCAATGTCCATACTTCTGCAAATGGAAAGCTTTTCTGTAACAGTCTTAGCTTTTCAAGAACATAAGTAATGACGTGTATAAAACAAAATATTGAAACATAAAAAAATTCAAGAGATGACCACAACATTATATTCCAAACTATTTAAATTAAAATAATATATTCTCATATTTTACACTATTTCAAATAACGAAATATGCTCAGTAAGTATTGATCTCTCAAAAATCTAATTTACAATTCTGTGTATAAAAATATAATTTATGGACCCCTATGAAGCATTTCTTTCTTTACACTTTATGTAACAGTGAAACCAGTGTAATGAGTGCACATTAGTACATTGCAGAATTTTCTGAAAGACAGGACACATGGAGTAGAAAAATAGACTCTGCACATTTGGCTGGCCTCACAAAATTGAAGTCTACACCTGCGGAACCAAGAAACAATCTCATGAAAATAAATTATCAAGCTAAATAGTTAAGGCTGTTGAAGCTCCAGTTCTTATTTTAGAAAAGTGAATGTTCAAAGAAATAAATATTTAGAAACTTCTTGGGGTCTTTGTCTCCTTAAAGTCTGACAGTCTACTTTGGACAGTCCTACTAAACTTGTAATAAATTTAGTCTGCTGTAGAATATCTCAACTAGAGCTTAACGACATTCCTAGTGGATGAATGAAATCATTTCCTAAGATCCATGTCCCTAATTGATATAGAACTTTTGAGTACCAGTGGACCCCATCTTCTTGACAAGTTCCATTGATCATTTTCTGTTCTTTTGGAAATATTAAAGAAGCGATCTTATAACCCAGCCTTAGTGGTACAAATGCCAGATGTGCCCAATTATGTTCTTCTATTACAGCATAACAAGAAGCAAAAACCCCATTTATTAGCACAGTGCCTTGAGTAGTTAGTGGGGCATATGCCCCTATGTATTCTTTTAAATAAACACGTTCCACTGTAACAGCCTGTAACTGGTTCTTGTCTCTTTCAGAAATGTAGATGATCTGGCCAGGTGCAACATTGCTTGCAAAGGTTGTCTGAAAAGGTTCCTCATTGTTGGTCGAATTTGATGACAGAAACAGAAGGTGCGCTGTTGTCAGTGGTATTCTCCGTTTTGGCTCCTTTGTCTCTATCACATGGAATATTTTCTTGGATTTCTCTTCTTTGTCCAGAAACATAATGAAATCACTGTAAACTAATTTCCCTTCCTCATCAGCTGCTAAAATTCTATCTCCAGGATTAAGGTCTTTTATCATTTTGGTAACACCATTTTCAAGGGTCACTGTGGCATCTCCAGGAAAGCAGCCTCCTGATTTAGCAGCAACTGAGTTTTCTAAAAATGAATAGAAAAGAGAAACATCGTTAGTTATAGACTAAAGACTACCAGATGCTTTATTTTCATTTATCTGAAATTGCAATGCAAATATAGGTGATGATATGTGAGTTCACCATATGCAACAGGTTGTATGGTAATTAATTAAGAACTCTTCTTTACATTTTAGAAGGAAAAAATCATCTGTATATTTTTCTCTTTTTATTGAAATGCTGTTTGTGTAGTAAAAACTAAGTATTTCTAAATAATGCCTATTATTGCAGTAAATAGGTATGCAGCAGATGTTGTATTAGGTATTAACTAGACAAATGGAATAGTCTAACTAGGAAATGTGTTAAGTTTATCATTTTACCAGAATAGGTTGGGAGTGGCTTTGGAAGAGAGAAAGACCAAATAAGTTGCTTAAGGCTGCAAGATATGCAAACATAAGTCTGCAGGATTCAAACCCAGGAGTCCTAGCTTGTAACTCAAAGCTCATGCATGAATAACAAGTAACATGAAAAGTACTATCCACATGGAAATAAGCCTTGAGAGAAACATTCCTGGGTGGCTAAATTGTGAAGTCATTCTATATCTTAGAGTATTACATCTTTTTTAGAATTTTTGCAATTACTACTGAAGCAAACAGCTGAAACATGCTGTTTAAGTGTACTTACTATTTTGAGTAAGTAAACATTTTAGGTGTATTACAGTAAACCTGTATTTTTGACTGCTTTCTCTTTGTAAAAGTATAGGGTTGCTTGTTAGTCTACAATTTTATCTCATGCCACAGAACATATTGAAAAAAAATAATGACTGAACTGTAACCACAGATGTGAATTTTATAAAGCCTGCTCCCCACCCCCACCATGACATTGCTTGTTAAGGCTGCAAGTAGAGGAAGTGAGTTTACTGTATTAGCCAATCTCCTAAAAGATACAGCTAAATTGTTGAATCTGTTTCAGTCATTAAATGAGTTAATTAATTTTAGAACCACTCAATACTGCATAACATTCTAACCTAACTATAAAAAATATCAGAGTTTTTAAACTGGCATCAGATAAAAATATTAGCATTTTGTAGATGTTAACAGAAAAGTATTCCCATACATAAATATTAGTGATTCAGTACTGCTGCTTATAGTTCACAAATTGTGGATAACATTCAGCCCAACGTTCACCATAACACAGCATGTTTAATAAGAGTCATAGTAATGACATCTTGAATATAAAATTAAATTAGTTAATGTAATTGCATTCAGTACACCTGTTTTTGTCTAACTCTCCACAAAGTCATAAGAAGCTGAATTATAGCAAAAATGCAGATGTGTGCATGTGTGTGTGTGTGTGTGTGTGTGTGTGTGTGTGTGTGTGTGTGTGTGTGTGTGTGTGTGTGTGTGTGAGTGTGTGTAGAAGTGAGTGCACTCACACGTGTTTGTGCCTGTGTCTCTGTTTTAGGGAAAGTGAGGGTGTTTTGTGTTGTGCGAACTAATGACATACTGTAAAATGTTTGGCATCTAGCACTTTGATACCCTTATACAGTACATGTCTTCACAAATGCCTAGTGCTGTTCATCAAATTACAGTTCCTTAATTTTAGTAAACCTAGTTGCACTCTTTTCATTGCATGTACTTCCTTACAGCTGAAAACATAATCTGGCATGTGACACGACAATTTAAAAAAGGATAAATAACTATACATATGTGATAAAAAAGGCAATATAACAGATGTGCATATATGTCATTAGTGTGTAAAGATATATCATTCTCATAAATTATTATTGTACAGACCTTTACATAAAGGCACAGACTTGGGAACAAATATTCATACACAGAACAGCTCATATCTATGCACACTATATGTATATACACACACACACACACACACACACACACACACACACACACACACACACACACACACACACACACACTTGCATGTTGGAATGCATAAAAATTGACTATTTTTCTTAAGGTAGAAATCGGTATTTTAAATGTGTTCATGCTCACCCTCACCTGTTGTATAATGTTGTACAATTGCAATAAAGAAGTTTTTTCTTTGCTTTTTTTTTAACAATGATTGTATATTTAGAATAGAACTGCTCCAAGAAACTCACTTACAGTTGTGGTACGAAAAACCAAGTTAAATACTATTGATTGTTCCAGTCACTTTCTTCTTATTTAGGAAAGTTAAACAAATCTGTAAACCATATATTTTTGTCATGTAACTTTCTAATGTGTTGGCTGCTCTTTATTGACACATCAAAGATGTACTTTGCATATCTAACAGTGCAAACTGTAGCTCTGAAGCCAACAAACATGCCAGTGAATAGACTGAGGTGTGAAAAGCATTTGCTTTAAATAATGCTAACAGAAGTTTCCTAATTAAAACCATTAAAAACTCATATTGTCTTTCTGGGTTATCAGATAGACGTGGATGCTCTTCGAAGACAAGATGCTTTTCCCAGCTACTCCCTATTTGTTCAGGTGCAGAAATCCTATGTGCCAATTCACACACATACTCAGCAAAAACTAAGGATCTTGTAAGCAGTATTTGCACAGCAGTGCCACTTTTTTCAAGCACTCAAGATGTGTATTTGAATTTTAAATGTATGAGCTGGCTCTGTTTGCTGTGACCCATTATTAGTGTACCCCTGCCTCCCTCTTGTCTGTCCTGATGACAATAATTCAGACCTTGGGAGAACGCTTCTTTGCATTCCAATCTCTAGGATCATACTTTTTGCAAACAGAGATCTGGAGAAAGGAATCTTCCTACTTGGAATTTTAGCATTTAATCTTCTGATCAGATTCTCTCTCATGAAATTAGTTTTTAACAATGGGAAACCAGATTTAGCCAACAGAATTCAGACTTGTCAGTTCAAATCAATGTGGTACAGTCACACGACCCTGCAAGGCATGCATTAGATATGGTATTAGAAATCCTAAGTGTGTTTTGAATTTTAAGTAGAAGATTATCTTCATTTTCTTATAAACATAAACAGAGAACACAGAGTGTTGGCTTCTTTGAACAACGGGTAAAAGTAGATCAAGACTTCAAAACCCATTTTTCAAAATGGACACTAAATAACTGTGAGTGATGAGAAGACAGACATATACCCAGATGGATGAAAAGCCTTTAACTCTGGCTTTAAATGAAATAATATCCATGTTATAATATATTTTATGAAAACCTTGTTCAACTGAATAATAGATTGGTTTGGTTTGTTCTCACACGGCATTTTATAAGCCTACAAAACTGCATGAAGTTTTATTATTTTAAAAGGAAATGAAGCATGTGACTCATGTGCCCTTGTATTTTAAATTGTGACAGAGTGCTTAGTATCTGCAGAATATGGCTGTGCCTGTTTTAAGCAGTTTTATTTTTTCCATAATTAGGCCACTTAATTAGAATATGCATTTTAAATGCCCTGTCAAAGCATCTAAAGATAAGTGTTATTATGTAGTCTGAATTCAAGGTTGATGTGTCTCAAGGCTCAGAGCCAGGTACATCGATGTTTATAATATTTGTAAATAATATGTAGATACACAGCTACAAATCATACATAGTTCAATATGCATATAACTTGACTCTCTGCAAAGTCAGTACAGTTCAGTAAGTCTTAGCCAAGCTGATTATAACTTTAACTTCTTCAAAATCTGGCTACCCGAGTGTGATTTGCATTAATAAAAATGTTGTTTTTCCTGCAAATTTTATGGGCACAATTAGACAAGCACCAGCTATCCACATCAGCGATAATACTAAAACTGTGACTATCATCAAGTCCCAGGGTATTTACATTGATAAGGAGCTAAAAACTGAGGAATGCATCATCTGCACCACATTAAGGAAAGCCAGCCAATGTCTAAATGTATTATACCATGCCAAGAAGTTATTCACTCTCTAAGTCTGAGCTAAAGTAACTCTTGTTATACTCCTAAACAGACTATGAGATGGACTAGTTCTGTTTACTAAACTGTCCTTCTATCTTGTTCACAAGATGCAAATTGCTTTTCACCATATTGCAAGGCATGCTCTTAGAGTGAGGGATAGAGAGAGACCATATTTATTCCAGCATAAGATTGGCCTGCTTAACTTTCTCCTGCACATTGGCTTCTTATTAAATCAACCTTCCAATTTATTAACTACTGAAATGGCATGTTCTATTCTGGGGGCTGCACTCTAGGGTTATTTACCAGCTTGAGGTGCTTAAGTTTAAATGCAGGTTTGGTAACAGAGCTTAGGCATTGGTGTCTTGCCATTTGGAGCTCTCTGCCTTGACAGTCATGAGCAGACGCCTCTCCTAGTAAATTTAAAACACTTACTAGGTCATATTTTCAGAATAACTGATTGTTCAGCTGCAGCATTTCCTAAACTATCAATAGCTGTCACTATCCTCCAACTCCTCTCTCACAAGACAACTTGTCTGAATTAATTAATTTTGAATCTGACATAGCCAAGGTAGTCTCTTCGCATATGTGGATTTATTGTTACCCAGGATATATAACAAGAAATAATGCATGACCATGTAATGTTAGGTTAAATGTTCATGCAGCTGCATTTTCTCACACAGTTATTTTACTGACAATAACTGTTCTGTTTATGTAATTTTGTTCGTATGTCTAATCACTGACAACTATTGCATCACTGACAGTCTGTGTGTTGTGAGAAGAAAATGTATAGGATGGTGTAATTATTTATTTATTTGTTATTTGTTTCTGCTAACAGAACTTGCTGTGTTTTGATGACAGATCTTCATCCATGCTGAATCAACTCTATATTTCATATGATGTCTCAGATGGGCATTTTGCTTGCTATATGACACTGTCTTATATTAACTGATTTAATTATAGAGATTTTCTCTAGGATCATTACTAAAAACAGGGCCTCTGCATTTGCTCATTGCAGTATATGATAAACTGTTCCATGCACATGTACTATAGAAACCTAGATATTAAAAAAATAAATAAATAATATGTTTGTGTTATAAATAAGGTACTAGATATTGATTCATGTAGAGGACAGTACTCTTATTATAACTTTTAAAGCAAAGGGTAAAAAGGTGTCACAGATACATCCAGTAAAAAAATGCAAGAAAGACCCAGCTGAGTTAGATTCTTCACAATGTATTACTTTAAATCTCCTGTAATGAAGCCCCATGGGATATATGCAAATAACTCCTTAAGGACTGACAGTGTTTCAGTAACATGGCTTCTGAATGCCTATGACTTTTTACTTTTGGCTTTTTTAAGTCTGTGGGTGCATTCAGGCCAATAAAGCCAAGCCCTGCTACAATTAACTTTTTAAAAAAATATTTGTGGATAGAATTGTTTGGGGTTATTATGCTGAGTATAATCAAAGTTTCAGCATGGTCTCCATACTTCTTAACTGTCCAGATTTTTGCAAAATGTCCAGATTTTTACTTCATATTTTTGGTCTATTCCTCATAAAATTTGTGTTTTTTTGGCAAATCACTGGGACAATCTGAAGATTTAAGTCACTAAATAATGACATATATTGCAGTTTCAGGCTTCAAATCCTTCAGAAAATGTATGTTTGCACAAACCCTGTGTTACTCTAGCAGCTTTCTAGGTTTATAAGAGCCATGTTTAAAATCTGTCCCTATTTTTGGGCCTTTGTCCCTCCATTTTGCAGGCTTTGTATAGATTTCTTGCACAAGAGGTTGAGAGATATGTCTCATCTTATCTATATAATAAGATCACACACAAAGGGAGGGTATAGTATTCAGGAAACAAGTTATGAAACACTACAGGTATGCTTTATCAGTATACATGAGAACAAAGCAGAAGAAAATCTCACCACTAACAGAAATGCTATTGTAACAAAGGACTAGAAAAGTGAATGAGTTAATTTCTGTGTTGTCTTTTATGGCAAAGAAATGATGAAATGTGAACAAAACTTGCTAAATGATATTACACTATATGTGCTCATTGTGTGACCAGTCACATTATACATACAGCAAAAACTAGACATCTACACTTTTTTTTTTTCAAATTAGATATTAAACCAATTTTTGTCTGCAATTCTGGCTGCAATACAGATTGCATTTATGCAGCATTTTTAGTATAAGGATGAACAGTAGTTCTTGAAAGAACAGAATATATTTCATTGTGCCATGGCAACTTTTATTTTGTCATGACAACCTTCCTTTAGAGACCAAGTGTCATCTTGGCTCACCTGTAAACAAGTGGGACCTTGTCAACTTATTAATTTCACACAACTGAAGGGAATAAGTAATAAACATGGTGCACAATTATCTATTGTTTTGAGTATTTTTAGTAAAATTGGAACAGTTTAAACAAATATAAGAGATTGAATAGTTTTCCAAATAATGAATACTTTTGACTACAGCTTCATCTGTCCATATCATCTTATCAGGTCTGTGAGACCACTCAGCACTGTCTAGGGAGGATGTAAGGATTCCAGTATACTGTATTCAGTGATTTTTTTCAGCAAAACCACAAGTGCTTTAAATGAATACAATGCCAGGTTCCTGTAAAAGGGTACTTAGTTTTCTGCTTAGAATGATAACTCATGTATGTTTTAAGTGATGATTCTACATTACAAATTCTTGAATAGCCACTCTAAATGCCACCAACAAAAAAAACCTGTACTGGTAACACCTGCAGTCTGAGGGGAAAATGAGTGTTTCAAGTCTCACACAATGTCATAAAATAAGCAGATAGCTTTTGCAATGTATAAACGATTCATATTACATCTAAGGTATTGACTAGTAAAAGATGGTCAGGTGTAGAAAAACATTTCAAATACAACATTTTCTGATAAATATGCATATTAGCAGAAGGCTAGTGCTAATACACCTGTTTGCTGCATATCAAATATCAGAGTGCTTGGCATCATCATCATCATCATCTCATTTAATTTTAATGAACACATATTAACTGCTAGTTCTGGTTAACCAACTGGTTTCCCAGCTTAATATTATACCAAAAAATATATCCTATAGAAAGTGCTTCCTTTCCAGATAGGCCATAGTATGCCTATATAACACCAATGTGTTAAATTTCAAAAAGTTATCACATTTGCCATTATAATAATGTGTGCCCAGAAATGTAAGTTAATGAAATCCACTAATTATTTTATAGCAACATTTATTTCATTACATTTGTCAATCCTTATCGTGGATAACATGACCTTAGCCCATTAAATCATTATAATTTATTTATTTTGTTTTTGTTTACTGGTGGATTGCACTGAACATGACACAAGTCATTTGCACAAACATCATAGGATAACACAATTACATGTGCAACAGTAAGGTTCACAATATACAAGCCTAGAGAATTATAACAGAACACATATACTATATTACCAAAAAAAAAAACCGCAAGGGACGCAGGTGATTTACAGACAAATTAGATACAAGTAGAGCAAGAATGTAACATCTATCTTCCAAGTAATTTAAATTAAACTACAATTTCTGTAAAATGCCTAGTTTCTACATTTGGTCCATAGCAATCATTGCTGCTGGTACAGTCTAAAATAGTTGATGGCCTATTGCAGACGAATGAAGATGCTTATTATAGGACAAGTCAGAATGCTAGCTCAAAGCACCTCTATCTTCCAAACTGCAAGCTCTAATGGTAAATGAATGCATGAACTAAAACATGCATTTGGTAGGCTGTGTGTGTACATGCTTGCTCACATGAATGAGAGTGCATGTATGTGTGTATAAAATCCTATGTGTTGTTATATGCATTTTTTAGTTGTGTACATTTATAAAAATTGCTCCTCTTCCCAACTCAGTATTTTTCTCACTAGCACACTGTGCCCCATTTACAGCTACAATTCTTGAAGTGAGGCCCCGTATGACAGACTGAACTCAGAATATATCCATTGAATAGCATTTCCCTTTGCTGTCTATACTTAATGTATGACACAAACATTTGCACAAAAATAATGCCAAAGTAAAATCACACAAAAGGCAAAATGAGGCTGCATTAAACAATCAACCAGGAATTCAGCTAGGTAACTCGTTCTGTCTGAGCTGAACTACACAGCTAATACTCAGATGCAATTTTTTACATGCTTGTTGAATGGCATTTAGCCCTAACTGTAGTGTCTTTTGAATTGATTTGATGGCTTACCTGCTTTAACAGAGCAGTGTATATGAGCCTTAGATTCATAATAAACCCAGTCAAATCCAGCTTCTACTGCCAGCCTGGCTAACATGCCATATTTACTCCTGTCTCGATCAGAAGTTGTAATGTCCACTGCCCTGCCTTCATAGTGTAGAGACTCTTCAGAATGGTGGCCATCTTCATCCCAGCCTTCAGTCACCCTTAGCTTCACTCCTGGCCACTGGTTCATTACAGAGATTGCTAGGGAATTGAGTTTGTCTTTGCATCTCTAAAAAAATAAAAAAGGAAATGAAAGCATGGCTCAGTGAAACAGTTCAAGAATGTAACACATTCAAACCTCTCAACTGTACAGATTTTGGCACTGTCCAGATGTTTGCCTCATATTTTTGGCCTATTCCTCATAAAATGTGTGGTTTTCTAGAAAATCATTGAAAATCTAAGTCACTAAATTACACTAAATAATGAATGACATTTCAGTTTCATAGTTTATATCCTTCAGAAAATGCATAATTATGCAAAATATGTTATTCTAGCAACTTTCTAAGTTTACAGGAGCGATATTTAAATTCTGTCCCTATTTTTTTGGACTTTGTTCCCCCATTATTAATGGCTTTGTCAATATTTCTTGCACCGAGAGGTTTTGAGGTATGAGCACATTATTTAGTGCAGTAAGAGTATTCAGACAAATAGCTTTAATATTCTGTTTTCTGATTTTCAGCATGTATTGTGCTAGCAAAGCTCATTGTAGTCTATTACATGTGATGCAGCGATATGCAACATTGTTAACTTACAGAACGTTTTAAAGCAGAGTTGGATGAATGTGTGAACATATATATAAAATGTGCAATGACTGTAACAATAATGGGTGTTAGGAAGAGTTTATTTATCCAATGTGTTCTTTTATTTATAAGGGCTCTTAGTACATTTCACCTTTTATTTATTTACTTAAGATAAAGGATACAGCATTGATTATGCCTATGGACCATGGACCATTTTCAGTCTCAGGCTGGGAGTACAAACTCAGCAAAATTACCAGAACACAGTGTGAGAACCATATAAATAGAAAACAAGTAATATATACAACGTAAATGCAATATCCAGTAAATGCAAACATTTATTAGAGCATTAGCAACGCACGGTGAAGAAAAAAATAAGAATACACAGTGGAATTCTGTCTAAACAGAGAAGAGAAAAGTAAAAAAAAT